>NW_022143233.1:0-28245 GCF_007565055.1 Rhinopithecus roxellana
TCTCTTCGTGGAATCTGCAAAGTGATTTGGGATTCTATTTGGGCCCATGTGATAAAGCAATATCCTCACTAATAACTAAAGAGAAGCTTTCTGAGAAACTGCATTGCCATGTGTGAATGCAACTCCCAGAGTTACACGTTTCTCTTCATTGATCAGTTTGTTAGCACAGTTTTCTGGAAATCTGCAATTAGATACTTCATAGCGCAATGAACATTACAGTGACAAAGGAAATATCCACAGATGAAAACTAGAAAGAAGCTTTCTTAGAAACTTCTTGGTGATGTGTGAATTCATCTCACAGAGTTACACTTATGTTTCGTGGAGCAGTCCATTAACACTGTCTTTGGGGAAACTGAGAAGGGCTTCTTTGGATCACATTGAGGCCTACGCTGATAAAGGAAATTTCATCCGTTCAAAACGTGAAAGAAGCTTTCTGAGAAACTTCTTTCTGATCTGTGAGTTCTTCTCACAGAGGTACAAACTCTGCCTCAAGAAGCAGTTTGCTAACACTCTCTTCGTGGAATCTGCAAAGTGATATTTGGGAGTCTATTGGGGCCCATGTTGATAAAGCAAATATCCTCACATAATAACTAAAGAGAAGCTTTCTGAGAAACTGCATTGCCATGTGTGAATGCAACTCCCAGAGTTACACGTTTCTCTTCATTGATCAGTTTGTTAGCACAGTTTTCTGGAAATCTGCAATTAGATACTTCATAGCGCAATGAACATTACAGTGACAAAGGAAATATCCACAGATGAAAACTAGAAAGAAGCTTTCTTAGAAACTTCTTGGTGATGTGTGAATTCATCTCACAGAGTTACACTTATGTTTCGTGGAGCAGTCCATTAACACTGTCTTTGGGGAAACTGAGAAGGGCTTCTTTGGATCACATTGAGGCCTACGCTGATAAAGGAAATTTCATCCGTTCAAAACGTGAAAGAAGCTTTCTGAGAAACTTCTTTCTGATCTGTGAGTTCTTCTCACAGAGTTACAAACTCTGCCTCAAGAAGCAGTTTGCTAACACTCTCTTCGTGGAATCTGCAAAGTGATATTTGGGAGTCTATTGGGGCCCATGGTGATAAAGCAAATATCCTCACATAATAACTAAAGAGAAGCTTTCTGAGAAACTGCATTGCCATGTGTGAATGCAACTCCCAGAGTTACACGTTTCTCTTCATTGATCAGTTTGTTAGCACAGTTTTCTGGAAATCTGCAATTAGATACTTCATAGCGCAATGAACATTACAGTGACAAAGGAAATATCCACAGATGAAAACTAGAAAGAAGCTTTCTTAGAAACTTCTTGGTGATGTGTGAATTCATCTCACAGAGTTACACTTATGTTTCGTGGAGCAGTCCATTAACACTGTCTTTGGGGAAACTGAGAAGGGCTTCTTTGGATCACATTGAGGCCTACGCTGATAAAGGAAATTTCATCCGTTCAAAACGTGAAAGAAGCTTTCTGAGAAACTTCTTTCTGATCTGTGAGTTCTTCTCACAGAGGTACAAACTCTGCCTCAAGAAGCAGTTTGCTAACACTCTCTTCGTGGAATCTGCAAAGTGATATTTGGGAGTCTATTGGGGCCCATGTTGATAAAGCAAATATCCTCACATAATAACTAAAGAGAAGCTTTCTGAGAAACTGCATTGCCATGTGTGAATGCAACTCCCAGAGTTACACGTTTCTCTTCATTGATCAGTTTGTTAGCACAGTTTTCTGGAAATCTGCAATTAGATACTTCATAGCGCAATGAACATTACAGTGACAAAGGAAATATCCACAGATGAAAACTAGAAAGAAGCTTTCTTAGAAACTTCTTGGTGATGTGTGAATTCATCTCACAGAGTTACACTTATGTTTCGTGGAGCAGTCCATTAACACTGTCTTTGGGGAAACTGAGAAGGGCTTCTTTGGATCACATTGAGGCCTACGCTGATAAAGGAAATTTCATCCGTTCAAAACGTGAAAGAAGCTTTCTGAGAAACTTCTTTCTGATCTGTGAGTTCTTCTCACAGAGTTACAAACTCTGCCTCAAGAAGCAGTTTGCTAACACTCTCTTCGTGGAATCTGCAAAGTGATATTTGGGAGTCTATTCGGGGCCCATGTTGATAAAGCAAATATCCTCACATAATAACTAAAGAGAAGCTTTCTGAGAAACTGCATTGCCATGTGTGAATGCAACTCCCAGAGTTACACGTTTCTCTTCATTGATCAGTTTGTTAGCACAGTTTTCTGGAAATCTGCAATTAGATACTTCATAGCGCAATGTACATTACAGTGACAAAGGAAATATCCATAGATGAAAACTAGAAAGAAGCTTTCTTAGAAACTTCTTGGTGATGTGTGAATTCATCTCACAGAGTTACACTTATGTTTCGTGGAGCATTCCATTAACACTGTCTTTGGGGAAACTGAGAAGGGCTTCTTTGGATCACATTGAGGCCTACGGTGATAAAGGAAATTTCATCCGTTCAAAACGTGAAAGAAGCTTTCTGAGAAACTTCTTTCTGATCTGTGAGTTCATCTCACAGAGTTACAAACTCTGCCTCAAGAAGCAGTTTGCTAACACTCTCTTCGTGGAATCTGCAAAGTGATATTTGGGAGTCTATTGGGGCCCATGGTGATAAAGCAAATATCCTCACATAATAACTAAAGAGAAGCTTTCTGAGAAACTGCATTGCCATGTGTGAATGCAACTCCCAGAGTTACACGTTTCTCTTCATTGATCAGTTTGTTAGCACAGTTTTCTGGAAATCTGCCATTAGATACTTCATAGCGCAATGAACATTACAGTGACAAAGGAAATATCCACAGATGAAAACTAGAAAGAAGCTTTCTTAGAAACTTCTTGGTGATGTGTGAATTCATCTCACAGAGTTACACTTATGTTTCGTGGAGCAGTCCATTAACACTGTCTTTGGGGAAACTGAGAAGGGCTTCTTTGGATCACATTGAGGCCTACGCTGATAAAGGAAATTTCATCCGTTCAAAACGTGAAAGAAGCTTTCTGAGAAACTTCTTTCTGATCTGTGAGTTCTTCTCACAGAGGTACAAACTCTGCCTCAAGAAGCAGTTTGCTAACACTCTCTTCGTGGAATCTGCAAAGTGATATTTGGGAGTCTATTGGGGCCCATGTTGATAAAGCAAATATCCTCACATAATAACTAAAGAGAAGCTTTCTGAGAAACTGCATTGCCATGTGTGAATGCAACTCCCAGAGTTACACGTTTCTCTTCATTGATCAGTTTGTTAGCACAGTTTTCTGGAAATCTGCAATTAGATACTTCATAGCGCAATGAACATTACAGTGACAAAGGAAATATCCACAGATGAAAACTAGAAAGAAGCTTTCTTAGAAACTTCTTGGTGATGTGTGAATTCATCTCACAGAGTTACACTTATGTTTCGTGGAGCAGTCCATTAACACTGTCTTTGGGGAAACTGAGAAGGGCTTCTTTGGATCACATTGAGGCCTACGCTGATAAAGGAAATTTCATCCGTTCAAAACGTGAAAGAAGCTTTCTGAGAAACTTCTTTCTGATCTGTGAGTTCATCTCACAGAGTTACAAACTCTGCCTCAAGAAGCAGTTTGCTAACACTCTCTTCGTGGAATCTGCAAAGTGATATTTGGGAGTCTATTGGGGCCCATGGTGATAAAGCAAATATCCTCACATAATAACTAAAGAGAAGCTTTCTGAGAAACTGCATTGCCATGTGTGAATGCAACTCCCAGAGTTACACGTTTCTCTTCATTGATCAGTTTGTTAGCACAGTTTTCTGGAAATCTGCAATTAGATACTTCATAGCGCAATGAACATTACAGTGACAAAGGAAATATCCACAGATGAAAACTAGAAAGAAGCTTTCTTAGAAACTTCTTGGTGATGTGTGAATTCATCTCACAGAGTTACACTTATGTTTCGTGGAGCAGTCCATTAACACTGTCTTTGGGGAAACTGAGAAGGGCTTCTTTGGATCACATTGAGGCCTACGCTGATAAAGGAAATTTCATCCGTTCAAAACGTGAAAGAAGCTTTCTGAGAAACTTCTTTCTGATCTGTGAGTTCTTCTCACAGAGGTACAAACTCTGCCTCAAGAAGCAGTTTGCTAACACTCTCTTCGTGGAATCTGCAAAGTGATATTTGGGAGTCTATTGGGGCCCATGTTGATAAAGCAAATATCCTCACATAATAACTAAAGAGAAGCTTTCTGAGAAACTGCATTGCCATGTGTGAATGCAACTCCCAGAGTTACACGTTTCTCTTCATTGATCAGTTTGTTAGCACAGTTTTCTGGAAATCTGCAATTAGATACTTCATAGCGCAATGAACATTACAGTGACAAAGGAAATATCCACAGATGAAAACTAGAAAGAAGCTTTCTTAGAAACTTCTTGGTGATGTGTGAATTCATCTCACAGAGTTACACTTATGTTTCGTGGAGCAGTCCATTAACACTGTCTTTGGGGAAACTGAGAAGGGCTTCTTTGGATCACATTGAGGCCTACGCTGATAAAGGAAATTTCATCCGTTCAAAACGTGAAAGAAGCTTTCTGAGAAACTTCTTTCTGATCTGTGAGTTCTTCTCACAGAGTTACAAACTCTGCCTCAAGAAGCAGTTTGCTAACACTCTCTTCGTGGAATCTGCAAAGTGATATTTGGGAGTCTATTGGGGCCCATGGTGATAAAGCAAATATCCTCACATAATAACTAAAGAGAAGCTTTCTGAGAAACTGCATTGCCATGTGTGAATGCAACTCCCAGAGTTACACGTTTCTCTTCATTGATCAGTTTGTTAGCACAGTTTTCTGGAAATCTGCAATTAGATACTTCATAGCGCAATGAACATTACAGTGACAAAGGAAATATCCACAGATGAAAACTAGAAAGAAGCTTTCTTAGAAACTTCTTGGTGATGTGTGAATTCATCTCACAGAGTTACACTTATGTTTCGTGGAGCAGTCCATTAACACTGTCTTTGGGGAAACTGAGAAGGGCTTCTTTGGATCACATTGAGGCCTACGCTGATAAAGGAAATTTCATCCGTTCAAAACGTGAAAGAAGCTTTCTGAGAAACTTCTTTCTGATCTGTGAGTTCTTCTCACAGAGGTACAAACTCTGCCTCAAGAAGCAGTTTGCTAACACTCTCTTCGTGGAATCTGCAAAGTGATATTTGGGAGTCTATTGGGGCCCATGTTGATAAAGCAAATATCCTCACATAATAACTAAAGAGAAGCTTTCTGAGAAACTGCATTGCCATGTGTGAATGCAACTCCCAGAGTTACACGTTTCTCTTCATTGATCAGTTTGTTAGCACAGTTTTCTGGAAATCTGCAATTAGATACTTCATAGCGCAATGTACATTACAGTGACAAAGGAAATATCCATAGATGAAAACTAGAAAGAAGCTTTCTTAGAAACTTCTTGGTGATGTGTGAATTCATCTCACAGAGTTACACTTATGTTTCGTGGAGCATTCCATTAACACTGTCTTTGGGGAAACTGAGAAGGGCTTCTTTGGATCACATTGAGGCCTACGGTGATAAAGGAAATTTCATCCGTTCAAAACGTGAAAGAAGCTTTCTGAGAAACTTCTTTCTGATCTGTGAGTTCATCTCACAGAGTTACAAACTCTGCCTCAAGAAGCAGTTTGCTAACACTCTCTTCGTGGAATCTGCAAAGTGATATTTGGGAGTCTATTGGGGCCCATGGTGATAAAGCAAATATCCTCACATAATAACTAAAGAGAAGCTTTCTGAGAAACTGCATTGCCATGTGTGAATGCAACTCCCAGAGTTACACGTTTCTCTTCATTGATCAGTTTGTTAGCACAGTTTTCTGGAAATCTGCCATTAGATACTTCATAGCGCAATGAACATTACAGTGACAAAGGAAATATCCACAGATGAAAACTAGAAAGAAGCTTTCTTAGAAACTTCTTGGTGATGTGTGAATTCATCTCACAGAGTTACACTTATGTTTCGTGGAGGCAGTCCATTAACACTGTCTTTGGGGAAACTGAGAAGGGCTTCTTTGGATCACATTGAGGCCTACGCTGATAAAGGAAATTTCATCCGTTCAAAACGTGAAAGAAGCTTTCTGAGAAACTTCTTTCTGATCTGTGAGTTCTTCTCACAGAGGTACAAACTCTGCCTCAAGAAGCAGTTTGCTAACAGCTCTCTTCGTGGAATCTGCAAAGTGATATTTGGGAGTCTATTGGGGCCCATGTTGATAAAGCAAATATCCTCACATAATAACTAAAGAGAAGCTTTCTGAGAAACTGCATTGCCATGTGTGAATGCAACTCCCAGAGTTACACGTTTCTCTTCATTGATCAGTTTGTTAGCACAGTTTTCTGGAAATCTGCAATTAGATACTTCATAGCGCAATGAACATTACAGTGACAAAGGAAATATCCACAGATGAAAACTAGAAAGAAGCTTTCTTAGAAACTTCTTGGTGATGTGTGAATTCATCTCACAGAGTTACACTTATGTTTCGTGGAGCAGTCCATTAACACTGTCTTTGGGGAAACTGAGAAGGGCTTCTTTGGATCACATTGAGGCCTACGCTGATAAAGGAAATTTCATCCGTTCAAAACGTGAAAGAAGCTTTCTGAGAAACTTCTTTCTGATCTGTGAGTTCTTCTCACAGAGTTACAAACTCTGCCTCAAGAAGCAGTTTGCTAACACTCTCTTCGTGGAATCTGCAAAGTGATATTTGGGAGTCTATTGGGGCCCATGTTGATAAAGCAAATATCCTCACATAATAACTAAAGAGAAGCTTTCTGAGAAACTGCATTGCCATGTGTGAATGCAACTCCCAGAGTTACACGTTTCTCTTCATTGATCAGTTTGTTAGCACAGTTTTCTGGAAATCTGCAATTAGATACTTCATAGCGCAATGAACATTACAGTGACAAAGGAAATATCCACAGATGAAAACTAGAAAGAAGCTTTCTTAGAAACTTCTTGGTGATGTGTGAATTCATCTCACAGAGTTACACTTATGTTTCGTGGAGCAGTCCATTAACACTGTCTTTGGGGAAACTGAGAAGGGCTTCTTTGGATCACATTGAGGCCTACGCTGATAAAGGAAATTTCATCCGTTCAAAACGTGAAAGAAGCTTTCTGAGAAACTTCTTTCTGATCTGTGAGTTCTTCTCACAGAGTTACAAACTCTGCCTCAAGAAGCAGTTTGCTAACACTCTCTTCGTGGAATCTGCAAAGTGATATTTGGGAGTCTATTGGGGCCCATGTTGATAAAGCAAATATCCTCACATAATAACTAAAGAGAAGCTTTCTGAGAAACTGCATTGCCATGTGTGAATGCAACTCCCAGAGTTACACGTTTCTCTTCATTGATCAGTTTGTTAGCACAGTTTTCTGGAAATCTGCAATTAGATACTTCATAGCGCAATGAACATTACAGTGACAAAGGAAATATCCACAGATGAAAACTAGAAAGAAGCTTTCTTAGAAACTTCTTGGTGATGTGTGAATTCATCTCACAGAGTTACACTTATGTTTCGTGGAGCAGTCCATTAACACTGTCTTTGGGGAAACTGAGAAGGGCTTCTTTGGATCACATTGAGGCCTACGCTGATAAAGGAAATTTCATCCGTTCAAAACGTGAAAGAAGCTTTCTGAGAAACTTCTTTCTGATCTGTGAGTTCTTCTCACAGAGTTACAAACTCTGCCTCAAGAAGCAGTTTGCTAACACTCTCTTCGTGGAATCTGCAAAGTGATATTTGGGAGTCTATTGGGGCCCATGTTGATAAAGCAAATATCCTCACATAATAACTAAAGAGAAGCTTTCTGAGAAACTGCATTGCCATGTGTGAATGCAACTCCCAGAGTTACACGTTTCTCTTCATTGATCAGTTTGTTAGCACAGTTTTCTGGAAATCTGCAATTAGATACTTCATAGCGCAATGAACATTACAGTGACAAAGGAAATATCCACAGATGAAAACTAGAAAGAAGCTTTCTTAGAAACTTCTTGGTGATGTGTGAATTCATCTCACAGAGTTACACTTATGTTTCGTGGAGCAGTCCATTAACACTGTCTTTGGGGAAACTGAGAAGGGCTTCTTTGGATCACATTGAGGCCTACGCTGATAAAGGAAATTTCATCCGTTCAAAACGTGAAAGAAGCTTTCTGAGAAACTTCTTTCTGATCTGTGAGTTCTTCTCACAGAGTTACAAACTCTGCCTCAAGAAGCAGTTTGCTAACACTCTCTTCGTGGAATCTGCAAAGTGATATTTGGGAGTCTATTGGGGCCCATGTTGATAAAGCAAATATCCTCACATAATAACTAAAGAGAAGCTTTCTGAGAAACTGCATTGCCATGTGTGAATGCAACTCCCAGAGTTACACGTTTCTCTTCATTGATCAGTTTGTTAGCACAGTTTTCTGGAAATCTGCAATTAGATACTTCATAGCGCAATGAACATTACAGTGACAAAGGAAATATCCACAGATGAAAACTAGAAAGAAGCTTTCTTAGAAACTTCTTGGTGATGTGTGAATTCATCTCACAGAGTTACACTTATGTTTCGTGGAGCAGTCCATTAACACTGTCTTTGGGGAAACTGAGAAGGGCTTCTTTGGATCACATTGAGGCCTACGCTGATAAAGGAAATTTCATCCGTTCAAAACGTGAAAGAAGCTTTCTGAGAAACTTCTTTCTGATCTGTGAGTTCTTCTCACAGAGTTACAAACTCTGCCTCAAGAAGCAGTTTGCTAACACTCTCTTCGTGGAATCTGCAAAGTGATATTTGGGAGTCTATTGGGGCCCATGTTGATAAAGCAAATATCCTCACATAATAACTAAAGAGAAGCTTTCTGAGAAACTGCATTGCCATGTGTGAATGCAACTCCCAGAGTTACACGTTTCTCTTCATTGATCAGTTTGTTAGCACAGTTTTCTGGAAATCTGCAATTAGATACTTCATAGCGCAATGAACATTACAGTGACAAAGGAAATATCCATAGATGAAAACTAGAAAGAAGCTTTCTTAGAAACTTCTTGGTGATGTGTGAATTCATCTCACAGAGTTACACTTATGTTTCGTGGAGCATTCCATTAACACTGTCTTTGGGGAAACTGAGAAGGGCTTCTTTGGATCACATTGAGGCCTACGCTGATAAAGGAAATTTCATCCGTTCAAAACGTGAAAGAAGCTTTCTGAGAAACTTCTTTCTGATCTGTGAGTTCATCTCACAGAGTTACAAACTCTGCCTCAAGAAGCAGTTTGCTAACACTCTCTTCGTGGAATCTGCAAAGTGATATTTGGGAGTCTATTGGGGCCCATGGTGATAAAGCAAATATCCTCACATAATAACTAAAGAGAAGCTTTCTGAGAAACTGCATTGCCATGTGTGAATGCAACTCCCAGAGTTACACGTTTCTCTTCATTGATCAGTTTGTTAGCACAGTTTTCTGGAAATCTGCCATTAGATACTTCATAGCGCAATGAACATTACAGTGACAAAGGAAATATCCACAGATGAAAACTAGAAAGAAGCTTTCTTAGAAACTTCTTGGTGATGTGTGAATTCATCTCACAGAGTTACACTTATGTTTCGTGGAGCAGTCCATTAACACTGTCTTTGGGGAAACTGAGAAGGGCTTCTTTGGATCACATTGAGGCCTACGCTGATAAAGGAAATTTCATCCGTTCAAAACGTGAAAGAAGCTTTCTGAGAAACTTCTTTCTGATCTGTGAGTTCTTCTCACAGAGGTACAAACTCTGCCTCAAGAAGCAGTTTGCTAACACTCTCTTCGTGGAATCTGCAAAGTGATATTTGGGAGTCTATTGGGGCCCATGTTGATAAAGCAAATATCCTCACATAATAACTAAAGAGAAGCTTTCTGAGAAACTGCATTGCCATGTGTGAATGCAACTCCCAGAGTTACACGTTTCTCTTCATTGATCAGTTTGTTAGCACAGTTTTCTGGAAATCTGCAATTAGATACTTCATAGCGCAATGAACATTACAGTGACAAAGGAAATATCCACAGATGAAAACTAGAAAGAAGCTTTCTTAGAAACTTCTTGGTGATGTGTGAATTCATCTCACAGAGTTACACTTATGTTTCGTGGAGCAGTCCATTAACACTGTCTTTGGGGAAACTGAGAAGGGCTTCTTTGGATCACATTGAGGCCTACGCTGATAAAGGAAATTTCATCCGTTCAAAACGTGAAAGAAGCTTTCTGAGAAACTTCTTTCTGATCTGTGAGTTCTTCTCACAGAGGTACAAACTCTGCCTCAAGAAGCAGTTTGCTAACACTCTCTTCGTGGAATCTGCAAAGTGATATTTGGGAGTCTATTGGGGCCCATGTTGATAAAGCAAATATCCTCACATAATAACTAAAGAGAAGCTTTCTGAGAAACTGCATTGCCATGTGTGAATGCAACTCCCAGAGTTACACGTTTCTCTTCATTGATCAGTTTGTTAGCACAGTTTTCTGGAAATCTGCAATTAGATACTTCATAGCGCAATGAACATTACAGTGACAAAGGAAATATCCATAGATGAAAACTAGAAAGAAGCTTTCTTAGAAACTTCTTGGTGATGTGTGAATTCATCTCACAGAGTTACACTTATGTTTCGTGGAGCAGTCCATTAACACTGTCTTTGGGGAAACTGAGAAGGGCTTCTTTGGATCACATTGAGGCCTACGCTGATAAAGGAAATTTCATCCGTTCAAAACGTGAAAGAAGCTTTCTGAGAAACTTCTTTCTGATCTGTGAGTTCATTCTCACAGAGTTACAAACTCTGCCTCAAGAAGCAGTTTGCTAACACTCTCTTCGTGGAATCTGCAAAGTGATATTTGGGAGTCTATTGGGGCCCATGGTGATAAAGCAAATATCCTCACATAATAACTAAAGAGAAGCTTTCTGAGAAACTGCATTGCCATGTGTGAATGCAACTCCCAGAGTTACACGTTTCTCTTCATTGATCAGTTTGTTAGCACAGTTTTCTGGAAATCTGCAATTAGATACTTCATAGCGCAATGAACATTACAGTGACAAAGGAAATATCCACAGATGAAAACTAGAAAGAAGCTTTCTTAGAAACTTCTTGGTGATGTGTGAATTCATCTCACAGAGTTACACTTATGTTTCGTGGAGCAGTCCATTAACACTGTCTTTGGGGAAACTGAGAAGGGCTTCTTTGGATCACATTGAGGCCTACGCTGATAAAGGAAATTTCATCCGTTCAAAACGTGAAAGAAGCTTTCTGAGAAACTTCTTTCTGATCTGTGAGTTCTTCTCACAGAGGTACAAACTCTGCCTCAAGAAGCAGTTTGCTAACACTCTCTTCGTGGAATCTGCAAAGTGATATTTGGGAGTCTATTGGGGCCCATGTTGATAAAGCAAATATCCTCACATAATAACTAAAGAGAAGCTTTCTGAGAAACTGCATTGCCATGTGTGAATGCAACTCCCAGAGTTACACGTTTCTCTTCATTGATCAGTTTGTTAGCACAGTTTTCTGGAAATCTGCAATTAGATACTTCATAGCGCAATGAACATTACAGTGACAAAGGAAATATCCACAGATGAAAACTAGAAAGAAGCTTTCTTAGAAACTTCTTGGTGATGTGTGAATTCATCTCACAGAGTTACACTTATGTTTCGTGGAGCAGTCCATTAACACTGTCTTTGGGGAAACTGAGAAGGGCTTCTTTGGATCACATTGAGGCCTACGCTGATAAAGGAAATTTCATCCGTTCAAAACGTGAAAGAAGCTTTCTGAGAAACTTCTTTCTGATCTGTGAGTTCTTCTCACAGAGTTACAAACTCTGCCTCAAGAAGCAGTTTGCTAACACTCTCTTCGTGGAATCTGCAAAGTGATATTTGGGAGTCTATTGGGGCCCATGTTGATAAAGCAAATATCCTCACATAATAACTAAAGAGAAGCTTTCTGAGAAACTGCATTGCCATGTGTGAATGCAACTCCCAGAGTTACACGTTTCTCTTCATTGATCAGTTTGTTAGCACAGTTTTCTGGAAATCTGCAATTAGATACTTCATAGCGCAATGAACATTACAGTGACAAAGGAAATATCCACAGATGAAAACTAGAAAGAAGCTTTCTTAGAAACTTCTTGGTGATGTGTGAATTCATCTCACAGAGTTACACTTATGTTTCGTGGAGCAGTCCATTAACACTGTCTTTGGGGAAACTGAGAAGGGCTTCTTTGGATCACATTGAGGCCTACGCTGATAAAGGAAATTTCATCCGTTCAAAACGTGAAAGAAGCTTTCTGAGAAACTTCTTTCTGATCTGTGAGTTCTTCTCACAGAGTTACAAACTCTGCCTCAAGAAGCAGTTTGCTAACACTCTCTTCGTGGAATCTGCAAAGTGATATTTGGGAGTCTATTGGGGCCCATGGTGATAAAGCAAATATCCTCACATAATAACTAAAGAGAAGCTTTCTGAGAAACTGCATTGCCATGTGTGAATGCAACTCCCAGAGTTACACGTTTCTCTTCATTGATCAGTTTGTTAGCACAGTTTTCTGGAAATCTGCAATTAGATACTTCATAGCGCAATGAACATTACAGTGACAAAGGAAATATCCACAGATGAAAACTAGAAAGAAGCTTTCTTAGAAACTTCTTGGTGATGTGTGAATTCATCTCACAGAGTTACACTTATGTTTCGTGGAGCAGTCCATTAACACTGTCTTTGGGGAAACTGAGAAGGGCTTCTTTGGATCACATTGAGGCCTACGCTGATAAAGGAAATTTCATCCGTTCAAAACGTGAAAGAAGCTTTCTGAGAAACTTCTTTCTGATCTGTGAGTTCTTCTCACAGAGGTACAAACTCTGCCTCAAGAAGCAGTTTGCTAACACTCTCTTCGTGGAATCTGCAAAGTGATATTTGGGAGTCTATTGGGGCCCATGGTGATAAAGCAAATATCCTCACATAATAACTAAAGAGAAGCTTTCTGAGAAACTGCATTGCCATGTGTGAATGCAACTCCCAGAGTTACACGTTTCTCTTCATTGATCAGTTTGTTAGCACAGTTTTCTGGAAATCTGCAATTAGATACTTCATAGCGCAATGAACATTACAGTGACAAAGGAAATATCCACAGATGAAAACTAGAAAGAAGCTTTCTTAGAAACTTCTTGGTGATGTGTGAATTCATCTCACAGAGTTACACTTATGTTTCGTGGAGCAGTCCATTAACACTGTCTTTGGGGAAACTGAGAAGGGCTTCTTTGGATCACATTGAGGCCTACGCTGATAAAGGAAATTTCATCCGTTCAAAACGTGAAAGAAGCTTTCTGAGAAACTTCTTTCTGATCTGTGAGTTCTTCTCACAGAGGTACAAACTCTGCCTCAAGAAGCAGTTTGCTAACACTCTCTTCGTGGAATCTGCAAAGTGATATTTGGGAGTCTATTGGGGCCCATGGTGATAAAGCAAATATCCTCACATAATAACTAAAGAGAAGCTTTCTGAGAAACTGCATTGCCATGTGTGAATGCAACTCCCAGAGTTACACGTTTCTCTTCATTGATCAGTTTGTTAGCACAGTTTTCTGGAAATCTGCAATTAGATACTTCATAGCGCAATGAACATTACAGTGACAAAGGAAATATCCACAGATGAAAACTAGAAAGAAGCTTTCTTAGAAACTTCTTGGTGATGTGTGAATTCATCTCACAGAGTTACACTTATGTTTCGTGGAGCAGTCCATTAACACTGTCTTTGGGGAAACTGAGAAGGGCTTCTTTGGATCACATTGAGGCCTACGCTGATAAAGGAAATTTCATCCGTTCAAAACGTGAAAGAAGCTTTCTGAGAAACTTCTTTCTGATCTGTGAGTTCTTCTCACAGAGTTACAAACTCTGCCTCAAGAAGCAGTTTGCTAACACTCTCTTCGTGGAATCTGCAAAGTGATATTTGGGAGTCTATTGGGGCCCATGTTGATAAAGCAAATATCCTCACATAATAACTAAAGAGAAGCTTTCTGAGAAACTGCATTGCCATGTGTGAATGCAACTCCCAGAGTTACACGTTTCTCTTCATTGATCAGTTTGTTAGCACAGTTTTCTGGAAATCTGCAATTAGATACTTCATAGCGCAATGAACATTACAGTGACAAAGGAAATATCCACAGATGAAAACTAGAAAGAAGCTTTCTTAGAAACTTCTTGGTGATGTGTGAATTCATCTCACAGAGTTACACTTATGTTTCGTGGAGCATTCCATTAACACTGTCTTTGGGGAAACTGAGAAGGGCTTCTTTGGATCACATTGAGGCCTACGGTGATAAAGGAAATTTCATCCGTTCAAAACGTGAAAGAAGCTTTCTGAGAAACTTCTTTCTGATCTGTGAGTTCATCTCACAGAGTTACAAACTCTGCCTCAAGAAGCAGTTTGCTAACACTCTCTTCGTGGAATCTGCAAAGTGATATTTGGGAGTCTATTGGGGCCCATGGTGATAAAGCAAATATCCTCACATAATAACTAAAGAGAAGCTTTCTGAGAAACTGCATTGCCATGTGTGAATGCAACTCCCAGAGTTACACGTTTCTCTTCATTGATCAGTTTGTTAGCACAGTTTTCTGGAAATCTGCAATTAGATACTTCATAGCGCAATGAACATTACAGTGACAAAGGAAATATCCACAGATGAAAACTAGAAAGAAGCTTTCTTAGAAACTTCTTGGTGATGTGTGAATTCATCTCACAGAGTTACACTTATGTTTCGTGGAGCAGTCCATTAACACTGTCTTTGGGGAAACTGAGAAGGGCTTCTTTGGATCACATTGAGGCCTACGCTGATAAAGGAAATTTCATCCGTTCAAAACGTGAAAGAAGCTTTCTGAGAAACTTCTTTCTGATCTGTGAGTTCTTCTCACAGAGGTACAAACTCTGCCTCAAGAAGCAGTTTGCTAACACTCTCTTCGTGGAATCTGCAAAGTGATATTTGGGAGTCTATTGGGGCCCATGTTGATAAAGCAAATATCCTCACATAATAACTAAAGAGAAGCTTTCTGAGAAACTGCATTGCCATGTGTGAATGCAACTCCCAGAGTTACACGTTTCTCTTCATTGATCAGTTTGTTAGCACAGTTTTCTGGAAATCTGCAATTAGATACTTCATAGCGCAATGAACATTACAGTGACAAAGGAAATATCCACAGATGAAAACTAGAAAGAAGCTTTCTTAGAAACTTCTTGGTGATGTGTGAATTCATCTCACAGAGTTACACTTATGTTTCGTGGAGCAGTCCATTAACACTGTCTTTGGGGAAACTGAGAAGGGCTTCTTTGGATCACATTGAGGCCTACGCTGATAAAGGAAATTTCATCCGTTCAAAACGTGAAAGAAGCTTTCTGAGAAACTTCTTTCTGATCTGTGAGTTCTTCTCACAGAGTTACAAACTCTGCCTCAAGAAGCAGTTTGCTAACACTCTCTTCGTGGAATCTGCAAAGTGATATTTGGGAGTCTATTGGGGCCCATGTTGATAAAGCAAATATCCTCACATAATAACTAAAGAGAAGCTTTCTGAGAAACTGCATTGCCATGTGTGAATGCAACTCCCAGAGTTACACGTTTCTCTTCATTGATCAGTTTGTTAGCACAGTTTTCTGGAAATCTGCAATTAGATACTTCATAGCGCAATGAACATTACAGTGACAAAGGAAATATCCACAGATGAAAACTAGAAAGAAGCTTTCTTAGAAACTTCTTGGTGATGTGTGAATTCATCTCACAGAGTTACACTTATGTTTCGTGGAGCATTCCATTAACACTGTCTTTGGGGAAACTGAGAAGGGCTTCTTTGGATCACATTGAGGCCTACGCTGATAAAGGAAATTTCATCCGTTCAAAACGTGAAAGAAGCTTTCTGAGAAACTTCTTTCTGATCTGTGAGTTCTTCTCACAGAGTTACAAACTCTGCCTCAAGAAGCAGTTTGCTAACACTCTCTTCGTGGAATCTGCAAAGTGATATTTGGGAGTCTATTGGGGCCCATGGTGATAAAGCAAATATCCTCACATAATAACTAAAGAGAAGCTTTCTGAGAAACTGCATTGCCATGTGTGAATGCAACTCCCAGAGTTACACGTTTCTCTTCATTGATCAGTTTGTTAGCACAGTTTTCTGGAAATCTGCCATTAGATACTTCATAGCGCAATGAACATTACAGTGACAAAGGAAATATCCACAGATGAAAACTAGAAAGAAGCTTTCTTAGAAACTTCTTGGTGATGTGTGAATTCATCTCACAGAGTTACACTTATGTTTCGTGGAGCAGTCCATTAACACTGTCTTTGGGGAAACTGAGAAGGGCTTCTTTGGATCACATTGAGGCCTACGCTGATAAAGGAAATTTCATCCGTTCAAAACGTGAAAGAAGCTTTCTGAGAAACTTCTTTCTGATCTGTGAGTTCTTCTCACAGAGGTACAAACTCTGCCTCAAGAAGCAGTTTGCTAACACTCTCTTCGTGGAATCTGCAAAGTGATATTTGGGAGTCTATTGGGGCCCATGTTGATAAAGCAAATATCCTCACATAATAACTAAAGAGAAGCTTTCTGAGAAACTGCATTGCCATGTGTGAATGCAACTCCCAGAGTTACACGTTTCTCTTCATTGATCAGTTTGTTAGCACAGTTTTCTGGAAATCTGCAATTAGATACTTCATAGCGCAATGAACATTACAGTGACAAAGGAAATATCCACAGATGAAAACTAGAAAGAAGCTTTCTTAGAAACTTCTTGGTGATGTGTGAATTCATCTCACAGAGTTACACTTATGTTTCGTGGAGCAGTCCATTAACACTGTCTTTGGGGAAACTGAGAAGGGCTTCTTTGGATCACATTGAGGCCTACGCTGATAAAGGAAATTTCATCCGTTCAAAACGTGAAAGAAGCTTTCTGAGAAACTTCTTTCTGATCTGTGAGTTCTTCTCACAGAGTTACAAACTCTGCCTCAAGAAGCAGTTTGCTAACACTCTCTTCGTGGAATCTGCAAAGTGATATTTGGGAGTCTATTGGGGCCCATGGTGATAAAGCAAATATCCTCACATAATAACTAAAGAGAAGCTTTCTGAGAAACTGCATTGCCATGTGTGAATGCAACTCCCAGAGTTACACGTTTCTCTTCATTGATCAGTTTGTTAGCACAGTTTTCTGGAAATCTGCAATTAGATACTTCATAGCGCAATGAACATTACAGTGACAAAGGAAATATCCACAGATGAAAACTAGAAAGAAGCTTTCTTAGAAACTTCTTGGTGATGTGTGAATTCATCTCACAGAGTTACACTTATGTTTCGTGGAGCAGTCCATTAACACTGTCTTTGGGGAAACTGAGAAGGGCTTCTTTGGATCACATTGAGGCCTACGCTGATAAAGGAAATTTCATCCGTTCAAAACGTGAAAGAAGCTTTCTGAGAAACTTCTTTCTGATCTGTGAGTTCTTCTCACAGAGTTACAAACTCTGCCTCAAGAAGCAGTTTGCTAACACTCTCTTCGTGGAATCTGCAAAGTGATATTTGGGAGTCTATTGGGGCCCATGTTGATAAAGCAAATATCCTCACATAATAACTAAAGAGAAGCTTTCTGAGAAACTGCATTGCCATGTGTGAATGCAACTCCCAGAGTTACACGTTTCTCTTCATTGATCAGTTTGTTAGCACAGTTTTCTGGAAATCTGCAATTAGATACTTCATAGCGCAATGAACATTACAGTGACAAAGGAAATATCCACAGATGAAAACTAGAAAGAAGCTTTCTTAGAAACTTCTTGGTGATGTGTGAATTCATCTCACAGAGTTACACTTATGTTTCGTGGAGCAGTCCATTAACACTGTCTTTGGGGAAACTGAGAAGGGCTTCTTTGGATCACATTGAGGCCTACGCTGATAAAGGAAATTTCATCCGTTCAAAACGTGAAAGAAGCTTTCTGAGAAACTTCTTTCTGATCTGTGAGTTCTTCTCACAGAGTTACAAACTCTGCCTCAAGAAGCAGTTTGCTAACACTCTCTTCGTGGAATCTGCAAAGTGATATTTGGGAGTCTATTGGGGCCCATGTTGATAAAGCAAATATCCTCACATAATAACTAAAGAGAAGCTTTCTGAGAAACTGCATTGCCATGTGTGAATGCAACTCCCAGAGTTACACGTTTCTCTTCATTGATCAGTTTGTTAGCACAGTTTTCTGGAAATCTGCAATTAGATACTTCATAGCGCAATGAACATTACAGTGACAAAGGAAATATCCACAGATGAAAACTAGAAAGAAGCTTTCTTAGAAACTTCTTGGTGATGTGTGAATTCATCTCACAGAGTTACACTTATGTTTCGTGGAGCATTCCATTAACACTGTCTTTGGGGAAACTGAGAAGGGCTTCTTTGGATCACATTGAGGCCTACGCTGATAAAGGAAATTTCATCCGTTCAAAACGTGAAAGAAGCTTTCTGAGAAACTTCTTTCTGATCTGTGAGTTCTTCTCACAGAGTTACAAACTCTGCCTCAAGAAGCAGTTTGCTAACACTCTCTTCGTGGAATCTGCAAAGTGATATTTGGGAGTCTATTGGGGCCCATGGTGATAAAGCAAATATCCTCACATAATAACTAAAGAGAAGCTTTCTGAGAAACTGCATTGCCATGTGTGAATGCAACTCCCAGAGTTACACGTTTCTCTTCATTGATCAGTTTGTTAGCACAGTTTTCTGGAAATCTGCCATTAGATACTTCATAGCGCAATGAACATTACAGTGACAAAGGAAATATCCACAGATGAAAACTAGAAAGAAGCTTTCTTAGAAACTTCTTGGTGATGTGTGAATTCATCTCACAGAGTTACACTTATGTTTCGTGGAGCAGTCCATTAACACTGTCTTTGGGGAAACTGAGAAGGGCTTCTTTGGATCACATTGAGGCCTACGCTGATAAAGGAAATTTCATCCGTTCAAAACGTGAAAGAAGCTTTCTGAGAAACTTCTTTCTGATCTGTGAGTTCTTCTCACAGAGGTACAAACTCTGCCTCAAGAAGCAGTTTGCTAACACTCTCTTCGTGGAATCTGCAAAGTGATATTTGGGAGTCTATTGGGGCCCATGGTGATAAAGCAAATATCCTCACATAATAACTAAAGAGAAGCTTTCTGAGAAACTGCATTGCCATGTGTGAATGCAACTCCCAGAGTTACACGTTTCTCTTCATTGATCAGTTTGTTAGCACAGTTTTCTGGAAATCTGCCATTAGATACTTCATAGCGCAATGAACATTACAGTGACAAAGGAAATATCCACAGATGAAAACTAGAAAGAAGCTTTCTTAGAAACTTCTTGGTGATGTGTGAATTCATCTCACAGAGTTACACTTATGTTTCGTGGAGCAGTCCATTAACACTGTCTTTGGGGAAACTGAGAAGGGCTTCTTTGGATCACATTGAGGCCTACGCTGATAAAGGAAATTTCATCCGTTCAAAACGTGAAAGAAGCTTTCTGAGAAACTTCTTTCTGATCTGTGAGTTCTTCTCACAGAGTTACAAACTCTGCCTCAAGAAGCAGTTTGCTAACACTCTCTTCGTGGAATCTGCAAAGTGATATTTGGGAGTCTATTGGGGCCCATGTTGATAAAGCAAATATCCTCACATAATAACTAAAGAGAAGCTTTCTGAGAAACTGCATTGCCATGTGTGAATGCAACTCCCAGAGTTACACGTTTCTCTTCATTGATCAGTTTGTTAGCACAGTTTTCTGGAAATCTGCAATTAGATACTTCATAGCGCAATGAACATTACAGTGACAAAGGAAATATCCACAGATGAAAACTAGAAAGAAGCTTTCTTAGAAACTTCTTGGTGATGTGTGAATTCATCTCACAGAGTTACACTTATGTTTCGTGGAGCAGTCCATTAACACTGTCTTTGGGGAAACTGAGAAGGGCTTCTTTGGATCACATTGAGGCCTACGCTGATAAAGGAAATTTCATCCGTTCAAAACGTGAAAGAAGCTTTCTGAGAAACTTCTTTCTGATCTGTGAGTTCTTCTCACAGAGTTACAAACTCTGCCTCAAGAAGCAGTTTGCTAACACTCTCTTCGTGGAATCTGCAAAGTGATATTTGGGAGTCTATTGGGGCCCATGTTGATAAAGCAAATATCCTCACATAATAACTAAAGAGAAGCTTTCTGAGAAACTGCATTGCCATGTGTGAATGCAACTCCCAGAGTTACACGTTTCTCTTCATTGATCAGTTTGTTAGCACAGTTTTCTGGAAATCTGCAATTAGATACTTCATAGCGCAATGAACATTACAGTGACAAAGGAAATATCCACAGATGAAAACTAGAAAGAAGCTTTCTTAGAAACTTCTTGGTGATGTGTGAATTCATCTCACAGAGTTACACTTATGTTTCGTGGAGCATTCCATTAACACTGTCTTTGGGGAAACTGAGAAGGGCTTCTTTGGATCACATTGAGGCCTACGCTGATAAAGGAAATTTCATCCGTTCAAAACGTGAAAGAAGCTTTCTGAGAAACTTCTTTCTGATCTGTGAGTTCTTCTCACAGAGTTACAAACTCTGCCTCAAGAAGCAGTTTGCTAACACTCTCTTCGTGGAATCTGCAAAGTGATATTTGGGAGTCTATTGGGGCCCATGGTGATAAAGCAAATATCCTCACATAATAACTAAAGAGAAGCTTTCTGAGAAACTGCATTGCCATGTGTGAATGCAACTCCCAGAGTTACACGTTTCTCTTCATTGATCAGTTTGTTAGCACAGTTTTCTGGAAATCTGCAATTAGATACTTCATAGCGCAATGAACATTACAGTGACAAAGGAAATATCCACAGATGAAAACTAGAAAGAAGCTTTCTTAGAAACTTCTTGGTGATGTGTGAATTCATCTCACAGAGTTACACTTATGTTTCGTGGAGCAGTCCATTAACACTGTCTTTGGGGAAACTGAGAAGGGCTTCTTTGGATCACATTGAGGCCTACGCTGATAAAGGAAATTTCATCCGTTCAAAACGTGAAAGAAGCTTTCTGAGAAACTTCTTTCTGATCTGTGAGTTCTTCTCACAGAGTTACAAACTCTGCCTCAAGAAGCAGTTTGCTAACACTCTCTTCGTGGAATCTGCAAAGTGATATTTGGGAGTCTATTGGGGCCCATGGTGATAAAGCAAATATCCTCACATAATAACTAAAGAGAAGCTTTCTGAGAAACTGCATTGCCATGTGTGAATGCAACTCCCAGAGTTACACGTTTCTCTTCATTGATCAGTTTGTTAGCACAGTTTTCTGGAAATCTGCAATTAGATACTTCATAGCGCAATGAACATTACAGTGACAAAGGAAATATCCACAGATGAAAACTAGAAAGAAGCTTTCTTAGAAACTTCTTGGTGATGTGTGAATTCATCTCACAGAGTTACACTTATGTTTCGTGGAGCAGTCCATTAACACTGTCTTTGGGGAAACTGAGAAGGGCTTCTTTGGATCACATTGAGGCCTACGCTGATAAAGGAAATTTCATCCGTTCAAAACGTGAAAGAAGCTTTCTGAGAAACTTCTTTCTGATCTGTGAGTTCTTCTCACAGAGTTACAAACTCTGCCTCAAGAAGCAGTTTGCTAACACTCTCTTCGTGGAATCTGCAAAGTGATATTTGGGAGTCTATTGGGGCCCATGGTGATAAAGCAAATATCCTCACATAATAACTAAAGAGAAGCTTTCTGAGAAACTGCATTGCCATGTGTGAATGCAACTCCCAGAGTTACACGTTTCTCTTCATTGATCAGTTTGTTAGCACAGTTTTCTGGAAATCTGCAATTAGATACTTCATAGCGCAATGAACATTACAGTGACAAAGGAAATATCCACAGATGAAAACTAGAAAGAAGCTTTCTTAGAAACTTCTTGGTGATGTGTGAATTCATCTCACAGAGTTACACTTATGTTTCGTGGAGCAGTCCATTAACACTGTCTTTGGGGAAACTGAGAAGGGCTTCTTTGGATCACATTGAGGCCTACGCTGATAAAGGAAATTTCATCCGTTCAAAACGTGAAAGAAGCTTTCTGAGAAACTTCTTTCTGATCTGTGAGTTCATCTCACAGAGTTACAAACTCTGCCTCAAGAAGCAGTTTGCTAACACTCTCTTCGTGGAATCTGCAAAGTGATATTTGGGAGTCTATTGGGGCCCATGGTGATAAAGCAAATATCCTCACATAATAACTAAAGAGAAGCTTTCTGAGAAACTGCATTGCCATGTGTGAATGCAACTCCCAGAGTTACACGTTTCTCTTCATTGATCAGTTTGTTAGCACAGTTTTCTGGAAATCTGCAATTAGATACTTCATAGCGCAATGAACATTACAGTGACAAAGGAAATATCCACAGATGAAAACTAGAAAGAAGCTTTCTTAGAAACTTCTTGGTGATGTGTGAATTCATCTCACAGAGTTACACTTATGTTTCGTGGAGCAGTCCATTAACACTGTCTTTGGGGAAACTGAGAAGGGCTTCTTTGGATCACATTGAGGCCTACGCTGATAAAGGAAATTTCATCCGTTCAAAACGTGAAAGAAGCTTTCTGAGAAACTTCTTTCTGATCTGTGAGTTCTTCTCACAGAGTTACAAACTCTGCCTCAAGAAGCAGTTTGCTAACACTCTCTTCGTGGAATCTGCAAAGTGATATTTGGGAGTCTATTGGGGCCCATGTTGATAAAGCAAATATCCTCACATAATAACTAAAGAGAAGCTTTCTGAGAAACTGCATTGCCATGTGTGAATGCAACTCCCAGAGTTACACGTTTCTCTTCATTGATCAGTTTGTTAGCACAGTTTTCTGGAAATCTGCAATTAGATACTTCATAGCGCAATGAACATTACAGTGACAAAGGAAATATCCACAGATGAAAACTAGAAAGAAGCTTTCTTAGAAACTTCTTGGTGATGTGTGAATTCATCTCACAGAGTTACACTTATGTTTCGTGGAGCAGTCCATTAACACTGTCTTTGGGGAAACTGAGAAGGGCTTCTTTGGATCACATTGAGGCCTACGCTGATAAAGGAAATTTCATCCGTTCAAAACGTGAAAGAAGCTTTCTGAGAAACTTCTTTCTGATCTGTGAGTTCTTCTCACAGAGTTACAAACTCTGCCTCAAGAAGCAGTTTGCTAACACTCTCTTCGTGGAATCTGCAAAGTGATATTTGGGAGTCTATTGGGGCCCATGTTGATAAAGCAAATATCCTCACATAATAACTAAAGAGAAGCTTTCTGAGAAACTGCATTGCCATGTGTGAATGCAACTCCCAGAGTTACACGTTTCTCTTCATTGATCAGTTTGTTAGCACAGTTTTCTGGAAATCTGCAATTAGATACTTCATAGCGCAATGAACATTACAGTGACAAAGGAAATATCCACAGATGAAAACTAGAAAGAAGCTTTCTTAGAAACTTCTTGGTGATGTGTGAATTCATCTCACAGAGTTACACTTATGTTTCGTGGAGCAGTCCATTAACACTGTCTTTGGGGAAACTGAGAAGGGCTTCTTTGGATCACATTGAGGCCTACGCTGATAAAGGAAATTTCATCCGTTCAAAACGTGAAAGAAGCTTTCTGAGAAACTTCTTTCTGATCTGTGAGTTCTTCTCACAGAGTTACAAACTCTGCCTCAAGAAGCAGTTTGCTAACACTCTCTTCGTGGAATCTGCAAAGTGATATTTGGGAGTCTATTGGGGCCCATGTTGATAAAGCAAATATCCTCACATAATAACTAAAGAGAAGCTTTCTGAGAAACTGCATTGCCATGTGTGAATGCAACTCCCAGAGTTACACGTTTCTCTTCATTGATCAGTTTGTTAGCACAGTTTTCTGGAAATCTGCAATTAGATACTTCATAGCGCAATGAACATTACAGTGACAAAGGAAATATCCATAGATGAAAACTAGAAAGAAGCTTTCTTAGAAACTTCTTGGTGATGTGTGAATTCATCTCACAGAGTTACACTTATGTTTCGTGGAGCATTCCATTAACACTGTCTTTGGGGAAACTGAGAAGGGCTTCTTTGGATCACATTGAGGCCTACGCTGATAAAGGAAATTTCATCCGTTCAAAACGTGAAAGAAGCTTTCTGAGAAACTTCTTTCTGATCTGTGAGTTCATCTCACAGAGTTACAAACTCTGCCTCAAGAAGCAGTTTGCTAACACTCTCTTCGTGGAATCTGCAAAGTGATATTTGGGAGTCTATTGGGGCCCATGGTGATAAAGCAAATATCCTCACATAATAACTAAAGAGAAGCTTTCTGAGAAACTGCATTGCCATGTGTGAATGCAACTCCCAGAGTTACACGTTTCTCTTCATTGATCAGTTTGTTAGCACAGTTTTCTGGAAATCTGCCATTAGATACTTCATAGCGCAATGAACATTACAGTGACAAAGGAAATATCCACAGATGAAAACTAGAAAGAAGCTTTCTTAGAAACTTCTTGGTGATGTGTGAATTCATCTCACAGAGTTACACTTATGTTTCGTGGAGCAGTCCATTAACACTGTCTTTGGGGAAACTGAGAAGGGCTTCTTTGGATCACATTGAGGCCTACGCTGATAAAGGAAATTTCATCCGTTCAAAACGTGAAAGAAGCTTTCTGAGAAACTTCTTTCTGATCTGTGAGTTCTTCTCACAGAGTTACAAACTCTGCCTCAAGAAGCAGTTTGCTAACACTCTCTTCGTGGAATCTGCAAAGTGATATTTGGGAGTCTATTGGGGCCCATGGTGATAAAGCAAATATCCTCACATAATAACTAAAGAGAAGCTTTCTGAGAAACTGCATTGCCATGTGTGAATGCAACTCCCAGAGTTACACGTTTCTCTTCATTGATCAGTTTGTTAGCACAGTTTTCTGGAAATCTGCAATTAGATACTTCATAGCGCAATGAACATTACAGTGACAAAGGAAATATCCACAGATGAAAACTAGAAAGAAGCTTTCTTAGAAACTTCTTGGTGATGTGTGAATTCATCTCACAGAGTTACACTTATGTTTCGTGGAGCAGTCCATTAACACTGTCTTTGGGGAAACTGAGAAGGGCTTCTTTGGATCACATTGAGGCCTACGCTGATAAAGGAAATTTCATCCGTTCAAAACGTGAAAGAAGCTTTCTGAGAAACTTCTTTCTGATCTGTGAGTTCTTCTCACAGAGGTACAAACTCTGCCTCAAGAAGCAGTTTGCTAACACTCTCTTCGTGGAATCTGCAAAGTGATATTTGGGAGTCTATTGGGGCCCATGGTGATAAAGCAAATATCCTCACATAATAACTAAAGAGAAGCTTTCTGAGAAACTGCATTGCCATGTGTGAATGCAACTCCCAGAGTTACACGTTTCTCTTCATTGATCAGTTTGTTAGCACAGTTTTCTGGAAATCTGCAATTAGATACTTCATAGCGCAATGAACATTACAGTGACAAAGGAAATATCCACAGATGAAAACTAGAAAGAAGCTTTCTTAGAAACTTCTTGGTGATGTGTGAATTCATCTCACAGAGTTACACTTATGTTTCGTGGAGCAGTCCATTAACACTGTCTTTGGGGAAACTGAGAAGGGCTTCTTTGGATCACATTGAGGCCTACGCTGATAAAGGAAATTTCATCCGTTCAAAACGTGAAAGAAGCTTTCTGAGAAACTTCTTTCTGATCTGTGAGTTCATCTCACAGAGTTACAAACTCTGCCTCAAGAAGCAGTTTGCTAACACTCTCTTCGTGGAATCTGCAAAGTGATATTTGGGAGTCTATTGGGGCCCATGGTGATAAAGCAAATATCCTCACATAATAACTAAAGAGAAGCTTTCTGAGAAACTGCATTGCCATGTGTGAATGCAACTCCCAGAGTTACACGTTTCTCTTCATTGATCAGTTTGTTAGCACAGTTTTCTGGAAATCTGCAATTAGATACTTCATAGCGCAATGAACATTACAGTGACAAAGGAAATATCCACAGATGAAAACTAGAAAGAAGCTTTCTTAGAAACTTCTTGGTGATGTGTGAATTCATCTCACAGAGTTACACTTATGTTTCGTGGAGCAGTCCATTAACACTGTCTTTGGGGAAACTGAGAAGGGCTTCTTTGGATCACATTGAGGCCTACGCTGATAAAGGAAATTTCATCCGTTCAAAACGTGAAAGAAGCTTTCTGAGAAACTTCTTTCTGATCTGTGAGTTCTTCTCACAGAGTTACAAACTCTGCCTCAAGAAGCAGTTTGCTAACACTCTCTTCGTGGAATCTGCAAAGTGATATTTGGGAGTCTATTGGGGCCCATGTTGATAAAGCAAATATCCTCACATAATAACTAAAGAGAAGCTTTCTGAGAAACTGCATTGCCATGTGTGAATGCAACTCCCAGAGTTACACGTTTCTCTTCATTGATCAGTTTGTTAGCACAGTTTTCTGGAAATCTGCAATTAGATACTTCATAGCGCAATGAACATTACAGTGACAAAGGAAATATCCACAGATGAAAACTAGAAAGAAGCTTTCTTAGAAACTTCTTGGTGATGTGTGAATTCATCTCACAGAGTTACACTTATGTTTCGTGGAGCATTCCATTAACACTGTCTTTGGGGAAACTGAGAAGGGCTTCTTTGGATCACATTGAGGCCTACGCTGATAAAGGAAATTTCATCCGTTCAAAACGTGAAAGAAGCTTTCTGAGAAACTTCTTTCTGATCTGTGAGTTCTTCTCACAGAGTTACAAACTCTGCCTCAAGAAGCAGTTTGCTAACACTCTCTTCGTGGAATCTGCAAAGTGATATTTGGGAGTCTATTCGGGCCCATGTTGATAAAGCAAATATCCTCACATAATAACTAAAGAGAAGCTTTCTGAGAAACTGCATTGCCATGTGTGAATGCAACTCCCAGAGTTACACGTTTCTCTTCATTGATCAGTTTGTTAGCACAGTTTTCTGGAAATCTGCAATTAGATACTTCATAGCGCAATGAACATTACAGTGACAAAGGAAATATCCACTAGATGAAAACTAGAAAGAAGCTTTCTTAGAAACTTCTTGGTGATGTGTGAATTCATCTCACAGAGTTACACTTATGTTTCGTGGAGCATTCCATTAACACTGTCTTTGGGGAAACTGAGAAGGGCTTCTTTGGATCACATTGAGGCCTACGCTGATAAAGGAAATTTCATCCGTTCAAAACGTGAAAGAAGCTTTCTGAGAAACTTCTTTCTGATCTGTGAGTTCTTCTCACAGAGTTACAAACTCTGCCTCAAGAAGCAGTTTGCTAACACTCTCTTCGTGGAATCTGCAAAGTGATATTTGGGAGTCTATTGGGGCCCATGGTGATAAAGCAAATATCCTCACATAATAACTAAAGAGAAGCTTTCTGAGAAACTGCATTGCCATGTGTGAATGCAACTCCCAGAGTTACACGTTTCTCTTCATTGATCAGTTTGTTAGCACAGTTTTCTGGAAATCTGCAATTAGATACTTCATAGCGCAATGAACATTACAGTGACAAAGGAAATATCCACAGATGAAAACTAGAAAGAAGCTTTCTTAGAAACTTCTTGGTGATGTGTGAATTCATCTCACAGAGTTACACTTATGTTTCGTGGAGCAGTCCATTAACACTGTCTTTGGGGAAACTGAGAAGGGCTTCTTTGGATCACATTGAGGCCTACGCTGATAAAGGAAATTTCATCCGTTCAAAACGTGAAAGAAGCTTTCTGAGAAACTTCTTTCTGATCTGTGAGTTCTTCCTCACAGAGGTACCAAACTCTGCCTCAAGAAGCAGTTTGCTAACGCTCTCTTAGTGGAATCTGCACAAGTGATATTTGGGAGTCTATTGGGGCCCATGGTGATAAAGCAAATATCCTCACATAATAACTAAAGAGAAGCTTTCTGAGAAACTGCATTGCCCATTGCTGTGCATGGCAACTCCCAGAGTTACACGTTTCTCCTTCATTGATCAGTTTGTTAGCACAGTTTTCTGGAAATCTGCCATTAGATACTTCATAGCCGGCAATGAACATTACAGTGACAAAGGAATATCACCAGATGAAAACTAGAAAGAAGCTTTCTTAGAAACTTCTTGGTGATGTGTGAATTCATCTCACAGAGTTACACTTATGTTTCGTGGAGCATCCATTCACTGTCTTTGGGGAAACTGAGAAGGGCTTCTTTGGATCACATTGAGGCCTACGCTGATAAAGGAAATTTCATCCGTTCAAAACGTGAA
>NW_022143234.1:0-1479 GCF_007565055.1 Rhinopithecus roxellana
GGGGGGGGGGGGCGGGGACCGGGACCCGCCCGCGATCCGGCCGCCCCGCCGCCAGCGCGCCACGCCCCCCCGGCGGCTGGCGGACCCCATCGCCGGGGGGCGGGGGCCCGCCCCCCCGCGATCCGGGGCCGCCAGCCGCCGCCACGCCACGCCCCCCCGGCGGCTGGCGGACCCCCCGCGCGGGGGGCGGGGGACCCGCCCCCCCGCGATCCGGGGCCGCCAGCCGCCGCCACGCCACGCCCCCCCGGCGGCTGGCGGACCCCCATCGCCGGGGGGCGGGGGACCCGCCCCCCCGCGATCCGGGGCCGCCAGCCGCCGCCACGCCACGCCCCCCCGGCGGCTGGCGGACCCCCATCGCCGGGGGGCGGGGGACCCGCCCCCCCGCGATCCGGGGCCGCCAGCCGCCGCCACGCCACGCCCCCCCGGCGGCTGGCGGACCCCCATCGCCGGGGGGCGGGGGACCCGCCCCCCCGCGATCCGGGGCCGCCAGCCGCCGCCACGCCACGCCCCCCCGGCGGCTGGCGGACCCCCATCGCCGGGGGGCGGGGGACCCGCCCCCCCGCGATCCGGGGCCGCCAGCCGCCGCCACGCCACGCCCCCCCGGCGGCTGGCGGACCCCCATCGCCGGGGGGCGGGGGACCCGCCCCCCCGCGATCCGGGGCCGCCAGCCGCCGCCACGCCACGCCCCCCCGGCGGCTGGCGGACCCCCATCGCCGGGGGGCGGGGGACCCGCCCCCCCGCGATCCGGGGCCGCCAGCCGCCGCCACGCCACGCCCCCCCGGCGGCTGGCGGACCCCCATCGCCGGGGGGCGGGGGACCCGCCCCCCCGCGATCCGGGGCCGCCAGCCGCCGCCACGCCACGCCCCCCCGGCGGCTGGCGGACCCCCATCGCCGGGGGGCGGGGGACCCGCCCCCCCGCGATCCGGGGCCGCCAGCCGCCGCCACGCCACGCCCCCCCGGCGGCTGGCGGACCCCCATCGCCGGGGGGCGGGGGACCCGCCCCCCCGCGATCCGGGGCCGCCAGCCGCCGCCACGCCACGCCCCCCCGGCGGCTGGCGGACCCCCATCGCCGGGGGGCGGGGGACCCGCCCCCCCGCGATCCGGGGCCGCCAGCCGCCGCCACGCCACGCCCCCCCGGCGGCTGGCGGACCCCCATCGCCGGGGGGCGGGGGACCCGCCCCCCCGCGATCCGGGGCCGCCAGCCGCCGCCACGCCACGCCCCCCCGGCGGCTGGCGGACCCCCATCGCCGGGGGGCGGGGGACCCGCCCCCCCGCGATCCGGGGCCGCCAGCCGCCGCCACGCCACGCCCCCCCGGCGGCTGGCGGACCCCCATCGCCGGGGGGCGGGGGACCCGCCCCCCGCGATCCGGGGCCGCCAGCCGCCGCCACGCCACGCCCCCCCGGCGGCTGGCGGACCCCCATCGCCGGGGGGCGGGGGACCCGCCCCCCCGCGATCCGGGGGCCGCCAGCCGCCGCCAC
>NW_022143235.1:0-36847 GCF_007565055.1 Rhinopithecus roxellana
ATGTCTATATTTTGTATCTATATCTATTTTGTCTATATTTTACCGATAACTATTATATCTATTTTGTCTATATTTTATACCAATATCTATATATCTATTATGTCTATATTTTTTACCTGTAATTACTATATCAATATGTCTGTATTTATACCTATATCTATAATGTCTATCTTTTATATCTTATCTATCATGTCTATTTTATACCTATAACTTATTATATTCTTATTCTATATTTTACCTATATCTATTATATCTATATTTTATACCTTTATCTATTATATGTATTACATCTATACTTATACCTATATTATTCTATCCATTATATGTGTATTTTATGCCAATATCTATGATATCGATTATTTCTATTATATATTATATTGTTAGAACGGTCTATAATATCTATTATATCTATTTTTTATACCTATATCTATTATATCTATTGTATCTATTATTTTTATAACTATATCTATTATATCGATTATGTCTATATTTTATAACTATATCTATTATGTCTGTATTTTATACCTAGTATCTATTATATATATTTTGTCTATATTTATACCTATATCTATGATGTTTATATGTTTATAACTATGCCTATTATATCTATTATGTCTATATTTTATACCTATATGTATCATGTCCATAATTTTTTGTAAATATATCTATGATATGTATTATGTCGATATTTTAGACCTGTATTTATTATAACTATTATATCTATATTTTATACCTGTATCTATTATGTCTATGTTTTATACCTATATGGATTATATCTTTTATGTCTAAATTTTATAGCTATATCTGTTATATCTATTATGTCTCTATTTTATACCTCTATCTATTATATCTATTATGTCTTTATTTTAAAGCTATACCTATTATATCTACTATGTGTATATTTCATACCTATATGTATTATAACCATTATGTCTATATTTTGTACCTATATCCATTATGTCTATACTTTATACCTATATCTATCATAATATTATGTCTATATTTGATACCTATATCTATTATATCTATTATGTTTATATTTTAAATCTATTTCTATCATAGCTATTATGTCTAAATTTAATACCTATATCTATTATGTCTATATTTTATTAACCTATATCTATTATAGCTATTGTGTCTGTATTTTATACCTATATCTATTATATCTGTTATAGCTAGATTTTTTCCCGTTATCTATTATGTCTATATTTTTATACCTATATCCATTATATCTACTATGCCTATATTTTATACCTATATCTATTATATCTACTATGTCTATATTTTATACCTATAACTATTAATGTATAATGTCTATATTTTATACCTATTTCTATTATATCTATCATGTCTATATTTTATACCTATAATTATTATATCTAGTATGTCTATATTTTATACCTATATCTAATTATGTCTATATTTCATATCTATATCTATTATATCTATTATGTCTCTATTTCATAACCTATACCTATTATATCTATTATGTCTATATTTTATATCCATATCTATTATAAACTATTATGTCTATTTCTTATACATATATCTATTATATCTATTATGTCTATATTTAATACCTATATCTATTATATTTATTATGTCTATATTTATACCTATATTATTATGTCCATATTTTATACCTATATCTCTTATATCTATTATGTCTATATTTTATATCTATATCTATTATATCTATTATGTCTATATTTTATACCAATATCTATTATATCTATTTTGTCTGTATTTTACACCTATATATTTTATATCTATTATATCAATGTTTTATACCTATATCTATTAAAACTGTTATGTCTATATTTTATATCTATATCTATTATGTCTATCTTTTATACCTATAACTATTATATCTATTTTGTCTCTATTTTATACCTATATCTATTAAATCTATTATGTCTGTATTTTATACCTATATTATATCTATAATGTCTACATTTTATACCTATATCTATTATGTCCTGTATTTTATACCTATATCTATTATATCTGTTATGTCTATATTTTATACCTATATGTATTTTTATTTATATTTTATACCTATATCTATTAAAACTGTTATGTCTATATTTATATCTATATGTATTATGTCTATATTTTATACCTATATCTATTATATCGATTATGTCTATATTTAATACCTATATGTATAATATCTATTATGTCTATATTTTTATACCTATATCTATTATATCTATTATATCTATATTTTACACCTATATCTATTATAACTATATTTCATACTTATATCTATTGTATGTGTATTTGCTACCTATATCTATTATAGCTATTATATTTATTTTTTATAATTATATCTATTATATCTATATTTTATTCCTGTATCTATTATATCTATTAAATCTATATTTTATACTTATATCTATTATATCTATATTTTATACGTATGTCTATTATATCAATTTTATCTATATTTTGTACCTATATCAATTATATCTATATTTTTATACCTGTATCTATTGTATCTATTATGTCTATATTGTATACCTATATCAATTTTATCTATATTTTATACCTATATGTATTATATCTATATTTTTATTCCTATATATATAATATCTATTATGTCTATATTTTATACCTATATATATTATATCTGGTTATGTCTACTTACTTATACCTATATCTATTAAACCTTTTATGTCTATATTTTATACATATATCTATTATACTTTTGTGTCTGTAATTTATAACCTATATCTATTTTATCTATATTTTATACCTATATCTATTATAACTATTACATCTATATTTGATACCCATATTTATTATATCTATATTTTATACCTATATCTATCATATCTATTATATGTATATTTTACACGTATATCTATTTTATCTATATTTTGTACCTATATCTATATCTATTATGTCTATATTTTATAAACATATCAATTATATCTATTATGTCTATATTTTATATCTATATGTATATCTATTATGTCAATATGTTATACGTATATGTATTATACCTTTTATGTCTAGATTTTATACATATATCTATTGTATCTATTATGTCTACATGTTATACCTATATCTATTATAACTATTAAGTCTATATTTCATACTTATATATATCATATCTATTATGTCTATATTTATAACTATATGTATTATAACTATTATGTCTATATTTTATAACTATATCTCTCATATGTATTATGTCAATATTTTAAACCTATATCTATCATGTCTATATTTTATACCACTATCTATTCTATTATGTCTATATTTTATAACCAATATCTATTATGTCTATATTTTATACCTCTATTCTACCTATTATGTCTATATTTTATAACTATATCTATTATGTCTATATTTTATACCTATATCTATTATATCTATGATGTCTATATTTTATCCCTATATGTATTACAACTTTTATGTCTATATTTATATCTATGTATATCTCTTATGTCTCAGTTCCATACCTCTCTTATAACTATTATGTCCATATTTTATATCTATATCTATTAAACCTACTATGCTTATGTTTCATATGTCTATCTATTAAATCTATTATGTCTATATTTATACCTATAGCTATTATATCTATTATTTCTTTATTTTATACGTGTATCTAGTATATCTATTATGTCTATATTTTATACCTATATCTATTATATCTATTATGTCTACATTTTATAACTATATCTATTATATCTTCAATGTCTGTATTTTATACCTATATCTATTATATCAATTATGTCTATACTTTATACCTATAACTATTATATCTATTATGTCTATGTTTTATACCTATATCTATTATGTCTATTATGTCTATATTTATACCTATATCTATTATATCTATTATGTCCATATTTTGTACCTATAACTATTAAATCTTATATGTCTGTGTTTTATACCTATATATATTATGTCTATATTTTATATCTATATCGATTATATATACCCTCTCTATATTTTATACCTATATCTATTATATGTATTAGGTCTATATTTTATACCTAGATCTATTATGTCTACTCTGTCTATATTTTATACCTATATTTATTATATCTATTATGTCTATATTTTATACCTATATCTTTTATATCTTTTTGGTCGATATTTTATACCTAATTCAATTATGTCTATATTTATTCCTATATCTATTATATCTATTTTGTCTATATGTTTATACCTATATCTATTATATCTATTATGTCCATATTTTATACCTATGTCTATTATATCCATTATGTCTATGTCTTATACCTATCTATTATATCTGTTATGTCTATGTTTTATACCTATATCTATTATATACATTGTGTCTATATTTTATTACTATATCTATTAAATATATTATGTCTATATTTCATACCTATATCTATTATGTCTATATTTTACACCATATCTCTTATATCTATTATGTCTATATTTTATACCTATATCTATTATGTCTATATTTTATAACTATTACTATTGTATCTATTATGTCTATATTTTATACTTATATCTATTATATCTATTATGTCTATATTTTATACCAATAACTTTTATATCTATTACGTCTATATTTTATACCTGTATCTATTATACCTATTATGTCTATATTTTATACCTATATCTGTTATATCTATTTTGTGTGTATTTTATACGTATATCTATTGTGCCTATATTGTATACTTATATCTATTATATCTATTATGTCTTTATTTTATACCTCTATCTATTATATCTATTGTGTCTATATTTTATACCCATCTCTATTATATCCATTATGTCTATATTTTATACCTATATCTAATATATCTACTATGTCTATATTTTACACCTATATCTATTTTGTCTATATTTTATACCTATATCTGTTATGTCTATATTTCATACGTATGTCAATTTTATCTATTACGTCTCTATTTCATACCTATATCTATTTTATCTGTTATGCCTATATTTCATACATATATCTATTATATCTATATTTGATACCTATATCTATTATATCTATTATGTCTGGATTTTATATCTATATCTATTATATACATTGTGTCTATATTTTATTACTATATCTATTAAATATATTATGTCTATATTTCATACCTATATCTATTATGTCTATATTTTACACCATATCTCTTATATCTATTATGTCTATATTTTATACCTATATCTATTATGTCTATATTTTATAACTATTACTATTGTATCTATTATGTCTATATTTTATACTTATATCTATTATATCTATTATGTCTATATTTTATACCAATAACTATTATATCTATTACGTCTATATTTTATACGTATATCTATTATACCTATTATGTCTATAGTTTATACCTATATCTGTTATATCTATTTTGTGTGTATTTTATACGTATATCTATTGTGTCTATATTGTATACTTATATCTATTATATCTATTATGTCTTTATTTTATACCTCTATCTATTATATCTATTGTGTCTATATTTTATACCCATCTCTATTATATCCATTATGTCTATATTTTATACCTATATCTAATATATCTACTATGTCTATATTTTACACCTATATCTATTTTGTCTATATTTTATACCTATATCTGTTATGTCTATATTTCATACGTATGTCAATTTTATCTATTACGTCTGTATTTCATACCTATATCTATTTTATCTGTTATGCCTATATTTCATACATATATCTATTATATTTATATTTGATACCTATATCTATTATATCTATTATGTCTGGATTTTATATCTATATCTATTATATACATTGTGTCTATATTTTATTACTATATCTATTAAATATATTATGTCTATATTTCATACCTATATCTATTATGTCTATATTTTACACCATATCTCTTATATCTATTATGTCTATATTTTATACCTATGTCTACTATGTCTATATTTTATAACTAGTACTATTGTATCTATTATGTCTATATTTTATACTTATATCTATTATATCTATTATGTCTATATTTTATACCAATAACTATTATATCTATTACCTCTATATTTTATACCTATATCTATTATACCTAGTATGTCTATATTTTATACCTATATCTGTTATATCTATTTTGTGTGTATTTTATACGTATATCTATTGTGTCTATATTCTATACTTATATCTATTATATCTATTATGTCTTTATTTTATACCTCTATCTATTATATCTATTGTGTCTATATTTTATACCCATCTCTATTATATCTATTATGTTTATATTTTATACCTATATCTATTATATCTATGTCTTTATTTTATACCTATATCTATTTTGTCTATATTTTATACCTATATCTGTTATGTCTATATTTCATACGTATGTCAATTTTATCTATTACATCTGTATTTCATACCTATATCTATTTTATCTGTTATGCCTATATTTCATCCATATATCAATTATATCTATATTTGATACCTATATCTATTATATCTATTATGTCTGGATTTTATATCTATATCTATTATATACATTGTGTCTATATTTTATTACTATATCTATTAAATATATTATGTCTATATTTCATACCTATATCTATTATGTCTATATTTTATACCTTTTTCTATTATATCTATTATGTCTATAATTAATACCTATATCTATTATGTCTATGTTTTATACCTATATGTATTATATCTATTATGTCTCTATTTTATACCTATATGTATTATATCTATTATGTCTCTATTTTATACCTATATGTATTATATCTATTATGTCTATATTCTATACCTATATCTATCATATCTACTATGTCTACATTTTACACATATAACTATTATATCTATTACGTCTATATTTTATACCCATCTCTACTTTATCTATTATGTTTATATTTTATACCTATATGTATTATGTCTATATTTTACAGTAGTTTCTATTATATCTATTATGCCTATGTTTCATACCTATATCTACTATATCTATTATGTCTATATTTTATACCTATATCTATTATAACTGTTATGTCTATATTTTATAGGTATATCTATTATGTCTATATTTTATACCGCTATCTATTATGTCTGTTTTTTATACCCATATCTATTATATCTTTATTTTACACCTATATCTATTATAACTTTTATGTCTATATTTTATACCTTTATCTATTATATCTATTATGTCTGTATTTTATACCTATATCTATTATGTCTATATTTTATACCTATATCTATTATATCTACTATGTCTATATTTTATACCTCTATCTATTATACCTATTATATCTATATTTTATACCTATATCAATTATAACTATATTTTATACCGATATCTATTATATGTATATTTTATACCTTTATTATATCTAGTATATTTATATTTTATAATTATATCTATTATACCTATATTTTATACCTATGTCTATTATATCATTTATGTCTATATTTTATACCTATATCTATAATATCTATGATGTCTGTATTTCATACCTATATCTATTATACCTATGATGTCTATATTTTGTACCTATATCTATTATGTCTATATTTTATACCTGCATCTACTATAATTATTATGTCTGTATTTGATGCCTATATCTATTATATCTATTATATCTATATACCTATTTCTATTATATCTATTATGTCTATATTTAAAACGTATATCTCTTATGTCTATATTTTATACCTATATCCATTATATCTATTATGTCTATATTTTATACGTATATCTATTGTATCCATTAAGTCTATATTTTATATCTACATCCATTATATCTACTCTGTCTATATTTTATACCTATGTCTACTATATCTAACATGTGTATATTTTATACCTATATGTATTATATGTATTATGTCTATATTTTATACCTATATCTGTTATGTCTATATTTTATACCTATATCTATTATATCAATTATGTCTATATATTATACCTATATCTATTATATCGATTATGTCTATATTTTATGCCTATATCTATTATATCTACTATGTCTATATTTTATACCTATATCTATTATATCGATTATGTCTATATTTTATACCTATATCTATTATATCTATTATGTCCATATTTTATACCTATAACTATTATATCTTATATGTCTATATTTTATACCTATATCTATTATGTCTATATTTTATACCTATATCTATTATGTCTATATTTTGTACCTATATCTATTATATCTATTATGTCTATATCTTATACATATATCTATTATATCCATTATGTCTATATTTTATACCTATACCTATTATATCTCTTATGACTATATTTCATACCTATATCTATTATAACCATTATATCTATAATTTATACCTATATCTATTATGTCTATGTTTTATACCTATATCTATTATATATTATGTCTATATTTTATACCTATATCTATTATATTTATTATGTCTATATTTTATACCTATATTTATTATATCTCTTATGTCCATATTTTATACCTATAACGATTATATCTAAAATGTCTGTATTTTATACCTATATTTATTATGTCTATATTTTATAACTCTATCTAATATTTCTATTATGTCTATATTTTATACTTTTACCTATTGTATCTATTATGTCTATATCTTATACATATATCTATTATATCTATTATGTCTATATTTTACACCTATGTCTATTACATCTATTTTGTCTATATTTTATACCTATATCTATAATATCTATTATGTCTGTGTTTCATAGCTATATCTATTATATCTATGATGTCTATATTTATACCTATATCTATTATGTATATATTTTATACCTATATCGATAACGTCTATTATGGTTATAATTTATACCTATATCTGTTATATCCACGATATCTATATTTTATACCTATATCTATTATATCTATATTTGATACTCATATCCAATACATCTCTTATATCTATATTTAACACCTATATTTATTATATCTATTATGTCTATCTGTTATATCTATTATATCTATATTTTTACCTATATCTATTACATCTATATTTTATACCTGTATCCATTATATCTATTATGTCTACGTTTTATACCCATGTCTATTATAACTGTTATATTTATATTTAATACCTATATCTATAATATCTATTACGTCTATATTTTATCAATATCTATTATATCTATTATGTCTATATTTTATACCTATATCTATTATATCTACTGTGTCTATATTTTATACCTATATCTATTATATCTATTATATCAATGTTTTATATCTATATCTATTAAATCTATTATGTCTATATTTATACCTATATCTATAATGTCTATATTTTATACCTGTATCTTTTATATCTATTATGTCTATATTTTATAATTATATCTATTATATCTATATTTTTTACATATATCTATTATATCTATTATTTCTAAATATTGTACCTATATCTATTATGTCTATATTTTATACCTATATCTATTATATCTATTATGTCTGTACTTTATATCTATATCTATCATGTCTATATGTTATACCTGTATCGATTATATGTATTATGTCTATATTTTATACCTTTATCTGTTATATATCTTATGTCTATATTTTATACCTATATCTATTGTATCTATTATTTCAATATTTTATACCTATATCTATTATGTCTATATTCTATCCCTATATCTATTATATCTATTATGGCTATATTTTATACCTATGTCTATTATATCTATTAGGTCTATATTTTATACCTATATCTATTATAAACTGTTATGTCTATATTTTATAGTTATATCTATTATGTCTATATTTTATACCTATATCTATTATGTCTGTATTTTATACGAATATATATTGTCTTTATTTTATACCTATATCTATTATATCTATTATGTCTGTATTTTATACCTCTATCTATTATATCTATTATGTCTACATTTTACACCTATATCTATTATATCTATTATGTCTATATTTTATATGTATAGCTGTTATATATATTATGTCTATATTTTAAACCTATATCTATTACATCTATTATGTCTATATTTTATACCTATATTTAGTATATCTATTATGTCTACATTTTATACCTATATCTGTTATATCTATGATGTCTATATTTTATACGTATATGTATTATATCTTTTAGTCTATATTTTATACCTATATCTCTTATATCATTTATGCATATATTTTATACCTATATTTGTTATATCTATTATGTCTATATTTTTTACCCTTATATATTATATCTATTATGTCTCTATTTTATAACTATATCCATTATATCTTTTATGTCTATATTTTATACCTATATCTATTATATCTATTATGTCTATATTTTATACCTATATCTATTATATCTAGTGTGTCTATATTTTATACCTATATTTATCATATATATTATGTCTACATTTTATACCCATATATATCATATCCATTGCTTCTGTGTTTTATACCTATATCTGTTATATCTCTAATGTCTATATTTTATACCTATATCTATTATAACTATTTTTTAAACCTATATATATCTATATTTTATACCTATATTATATCTATTATGTCTATATTTTATACCTATATCTATTATATCTATCATGTCTATATTTTATACCTATTTCTATCATATCTATTATTTCTATATTTTATACCTATATCTATTATATCTATTAGGTCTCTATTTTCTTCCTATATCTATTATATCTATCATGTCTGTGTTTTATAACTCTATCTATTATATCTATTATATCTATATTTTATAACTATATCTATTATAAACATATTTTATACCTATATACATTTTATCTATGTTTTTTACCTATATCTATTATATCATTTATATTTATATTTTTTATAATTATATCTATTATATCTATATTTTCTACAGATATCTATTATATCTATGGTCTGTATTTTATACTTGTATCTATTATATCTATTTTTTATACGTATATTTGTTATACCTATTATATGTATATTTTATGCTTATATCTATTATATCCATATTATATACCTGTGTCTATTATATCTATTTTGTCTATATTTTATACCTATATCTATTATAACTGTTATGTCTATATTTTATAGGTATATCTATTATGTCTATATTTTATACCTTTATCTATGATGTCTGTATTTTATTCCTACATCTATTACGTCTTTATTTTATACCTATATCTATTATATATATTATTTCTATATTTTAAACCTATATCTATCATTACTATATTTTATACCTATATCTATAATGTCTACATTTTACACCTTTGTCTATTATATGTATTATTTCTATATTTTATACCTGTATCTTTTATGTCTATATTTTATACCTATATCTATTATATCTATTATGTCTAGATTTTATAACTGTCTATTATATCTATTATGTCTATATTGTATACCTATATCTAATATATCTATTATGTTTATATTTTATACGTATAACTATTATATCTATTATGTCTATATCTATTATATACTTTATGTCTATATTTTATACCTTTATCTATTATATCTATTTTTTCTGTATTTTATACGTATATATCTTATATCTATATTTTATACCCGTATCTAGTATATCTATTATGTCTATATTTTATAACAATATCTATTATATCTATTATGTCTATATTTTATACCTACATCTGTTATATCCATTATATCTATATTTTATACCTATATATATTATATTTACTTTTTATACCTATGTGTATTATATCTATTATATCTATATTTCATGCTCATATGTATTATATCTATATTATATACCTGTGTCTATTATATCTGATATGTGTATATTTTATACTTATATCTAATATATCTATTATGTCTACATTTTATACCTATATCTATTATATCTATTATGTCTAAATATTATACCTATATTTATTATGTCTATATTTTATACCTATATCTATTATATCTCTTATGGCTATATTTTATACCTATATTTATTATATCTATTATGTCTGTATTTTATACCGATATCTATTATAAATGTTATGTCTATATTTTATAGGTATAAGTATTATGTCTATATTTTATACCTATATCTATGATGTCTCTATTTTATACCTATATATATTATGTCTTTATTTTTTACCTATATCTATTATATATATTATATCTATATTTTATAACGACATCTATTATATCTATTTTTTATACCTATGTGTATTATATCTATTATATCTATATTTTATAACTATATCTATTATATCTAATATAAGTATATTTTATACCTATATCTATTATATCTATATTTTATACCTATATCCATTATATCTGTTATATCTATATTTTATACCAATATCTGTATCTATGATATCCATATTTTATAACTATATCTATTATATATATTATGTCTATATTTTCTACTTATATCTTTTGTATCTATCTGTATTTTATACTTATATCTACTATATGTGTCTATACTTTATATCTGTATCTATTTTATCTATTATGTGTATATTTTATACCTAAATCTATTATATCTATTATGTCTATATTGTGTGCCTATATCTATTGTGTCTCTGTTTTATATCTATATCTATTATATCTATTATATCTATATTTTATACATATATCTATTATATCTCTTATGTCTATATTTTATACCTATATCTATTATATCTATTATGTCTCTATTTTATTAATTTATCTATAATATTTATTATGTCTATATTTAATACCTAAATGTATTATATTTACTATTTTCTATATTTTATCTCTCCGTCTATTATAACTCTTTTCTCTATATTTTATACCTTTATCTATTAAATCTATATTTTACACCTATATATATTATATCTCTTATATCTATATTTTTATCTGTATCTATTATATTTACATTTATACCTATATCCATTATATCTATTATATCTATATTTTATACATGTATCTATCATATCTATTATATCTATATTTCATACCTATATCTATTGTATCTATATTTTATGCCTATGTCTATTATATATATTATGTCTATGTTTTATATCTGTATTTATTGTACCTATTTTGTATATATTTTATACCTATATCTATTATACCTAATATGTCTGTATGTTATACCTACATTTATTATACGTTTTATGGCTATATTTTATACGTATATCTATTACATCTATTATGTCTGTCTTTTATACCTATATCTATTATATCTATTATGTCCATATTTTATACCTATAACTATTCTGTCTATATTTTATACCTATATCTATTATATCTATTTTATCTATATTTTAAACCTATGTCTATTATGTCTATATTTTGTAACTATATCGATTATATCTATTGTGTATATATTTTATACCTCTATCTATTATATCTACTATGTCTATATTTTCTACGTATATCTATTATATCTATTATGTCTATATTTTATACCTATATCTATTATATCTCATATGTCTATATTTTATAATCATATCTATTATATCTATTATGTCTATATTTTATACCTATATCTATTATATCTCATATGTCTATATTTTATAACTATATCTATTATATCTATTATGTCTTTATTTTATACCTATATCTATTATATCTATGATGTCTATGTTTTATAACTCTATCTATTATATCTAATTTGTTTATATTTTATGTCTCTATCTATGATATCTATTATATCTATATTTTCTACCTGTAGCTATTATGTCTATTATGTCTACATTTTATACCTCTATCTATTATATCTATTAGGTCTATATTTTATACCTATATCTATTATATCTATTATGTCTATATTTTATACCTATATCTATTTCATCTATAATGTATATATTTTATACCTACATCTATTACGTCTATATTTTATAACTATATCTATTATATCTATTATGTCTCTATTTTATACCTATATCTATTATGTCTCTATTTTATACCTATGTCTATTATTTCTATATTTTATACCTATATCTATTATATCTATTATATCCACATTTTATACCTATTTCTATTATATCTATTATGTCTATATTTTATACCTATATCTATTATATCTATTATGTCTAAATATTGTACCTATATCTAATATGTCTATATTTTATTCCTATATCTATTATAACTATTATGTCTATATTTTATAACTATATCTGTTATAACTATTATGTCTATATTTTATACCTATATCTATTATATCTATTTTGTCTATATTTTATATCTATATCTTTCATATCTATTATGTCTATATTTTATACCTATATATATCATATCTATTTTGTCTATTATTTTATACCTATATCTATTAAATCTATTTTGTCTATATTTTATATGTATATCTATTATGTCTATATTTTATACCTATATCTATTATATCTATTATGTCTATATTTTATACCTATAATTATTATATCTAATATGTCTATATTTTATACCTATATCTATTATGTCTATATTTTATATCTATATCTATGGTATCTGTCTATATTTTATACCTGTATCTCTTGTATCTATTATGTCTATATCTTTTTTTTTTTTAACAGGCTTAATTCACTTTTTTTTTCTTTTATAAAAAGCCTATGTTGTAGCCACAGCTGGAGCCTGGGTCCGCTGCACGGAGACTCTGGTGTGGTTCTTGACAAGGTGGTCAGTGAATTCCTGATAGGTAGACTTGGAAAAAACAGTCTCCTTCCACAGGTCAGGGGTCAGGTAGCTGTAGGTCTTAGAGATGGCATCAAAGGTGGCCTTGGCGAAGTTGCCCAGGGTGGCAGTGCAGCTCCGGGCTGAGGTGTAGCAGTCATCAATACCAGCCATCATGAGCAGCTTCTTGGGCACAGGCGCTGAGACGATGCCAGTGCCCCTGGGTGCAGGGATGAGGCGCACCAGCACAGAGCCACAGCGGCCTGTCACCTTGCAAGGGACGGTGTTGGGCTTGCCGATCTTGTTCCCCCAGTAGCCTCTGCGCACCGGGACAATGGAGAGTTTGGCCAGGATGATGGCCCCACGGATGGCGGTGGCCACCTCCTTGGAGCACTTAACACCCAGGCCGACGTGGCCATTGTAGTCCCCGATAGCAACAAACGCCTTGAACCTGGTGCGCTGACCAGCACGGGTCTGCTTCTGCACCGGCATAATCTTCAAAACCTCATCTTTGAGAGAGGCCCCCAAGAAAACGTCAATGATCTCAGATTCCTTAATGGGCAGAGAGAAGAGGTAGATCTCCTCCAGGGACTTGATCTTCATGTCCTTGACCAAGCGGCCCAGCTTGGTGACGGGCATCCACTCCTCATCCTCGGCCTTGCCTCCGCGAGCTCCGCGGCCTCGGCCCCGACCCCGTCCACTGCCGCGACCCCGGCCCCGTATGCCACTGCCGAAACCTCCGCGGAAGACACCGCGGTTCCCCATCCCAGGGCCACCAGGGCCTCCGGACCACCCCGCTGCACCGGCGTCATCAACCATTTGGTGTTTTCTCGGAGAAGAAGCTAATGTCTATATGTTATACCTATATCTATTATATCTATTATGTCTATATTTCATACCTATACCTATTATATCTATTATATCAATGTTGTATACCTATATCTATTAAATGTATTATGTCTATATTTTATACCTTTATATATTATATCTATTATGTCTATATCATATACCTATATTTATTATATCTATTATGTCCATATTTTATACCTATATTATATCTACTATGTCCATATTTTATACCTATAATTATTATATCTAATATGTCCATATTTTGCACCTATATCTATTATGTCTATATTTTATACCTATATCTATTATGTTTATATTTCATACCTATATCTATTATATCTATTATGTCTATATTTTATACCTATATCTATTTAATCTATTATGTCTATATTTTATACCTATATCTATTATATCTATTATGTCTATATTTTATTCCCATATCTATTATGTCTATATTTTATACCTATATCTATTTATATCTATTATGTGTATATTTGATACGTATATCTATTATATCTATTTTGTCCATATTTTATACCTATATCTATTATATCTATTATGTCTATATTTTATACGTATATCTATTATATCTATTATGTCTATATTTTATTCTTATATCTATCTCTTATGTGTACATTTAATACCTATATCGGTTATATCTATTATGTCTATATTTTATACCTATATCTATTACATCTATTATGTCTATATTTTGTAACTATAGTATATCTATTATGACTAAATTCTATACTTATATCTATTATGTCTATATTTTACACCCATATTCATTATATCTATTATGTCTATATCTTATACCTATATCTGTTATATATATTATATCTATATTTTATATCTATAACTATATTACTATACCTATAGCTATTATATCGATTTTATCTATATTTTATACCTATATCTATTATATCTATTATGTCTATATTTTAGACCTATGTATGTTACATCTATTATGTCTATATTGTATACTTATGGGTATTATATCTATTATGGCTATATTTTATACCTATATCTATTATATCTATGGTGTTTATATCTATTATGTCTGTGTTTTATAACTCTATCTATTATAACTATTATGTCAATATTTTATCCCTGTATCTATTATATCTATTATGTCTGTATTTTATACCTCTATTATATCTATAACGTCTATACTTCATACCTGTATCTATTATATCTATGATGTCTATATTTTTTACCTCTATTATAACGATAATATCTATATTTTATTTCAATATCAACTATATCTATTACGTCTATATTTTATACCTCTATTTATTATATCTATTATATCTATTATGTCTATATTTTATACCTCTATCTATTGTATCTATTATGTCTATATTTTTTACCTCTATTATATCTATTATGTCTATATTTTATACCTCTGTCTATTATATCTATTTTGTTTTTATTTTATACCTCTATCTATTATATCTATTATGTGCATAATCTATGCCTATATCTATTATATATATTCTTTCGATATTTTATACCTACGTCTAATATATCTATGGTGTCTATATTTTAATCCTATATCTATTATATCTATACTATCTATATTTTATGCCTATATCTATTATATCCGTTATGTCTATATTTTATAACTCAATCTATTATATCTTTTATGTCTATATTTTATAACTATATCTATTATGTCTATTATGTCTACATTTTATACCTATATATATTAAATCTATTATGTCTACACATTATATCTCTATCTATAATATGTATCATGTCTATAATTTATAACTCTATCAATTATATCTATTATGTCTGCATTTTATACCTCTATCTATTATATCTATGATGTCTATATTTTATACCTCTATTATAACCGTATTTTATACCTATATACATTACACATATGTTTTCACCTATATAAATTATATCTATTATATTTATATTTTTTAAATTATATCTATTATATCTATGTTTTATACCTGTATCTATTATATCTATTGTCTATATTTTATACCTGTATCTATTATATCTATTTTTTATACGTATATCTATTATATCTATATTTTATACTTATATATATTATATCTGCATTTTATACTTGTATCTATTATATCGATTATGTCTATATTTCATACCTATATCTATTATATCTATTTTGTCTATATTTTTTACCTATATCTATTATATCAATTATGTTTATATTTTATACCTAAATCTATTATGTCTATATTTTATAACTATATCAATTATATCTATTATGTCTATATTTTATACCTATATCGATTATATCTATTATGTCTATATTTTATACCTGTATCTATTATATCGATTATGTCTATATTTTATACCTATATCCATTATATGGTTTATGTCTATATTTTGTACCTCTATTATCTCTATAATTTATACCTATATATCTATTATAACTATATTATATACGTATATTTCTTATATCTATATTTCATACCTATATCTATTCTATCTATTATATTTATATTTTATCATTATGTCTATTATATCTATATTTTATTCTTATGTCTATTATATCTATTATATCTATATTTTATGCCTGTATCAATTATATCTATATTTTATACGTATATCTATTATATCAATTATATCTATATTTTATACCTATATCAATTACATCTATTATGTCTATATGTTATACCTATATCTATTATATCTATTATATCTATATTTCATACCTATATCTATAATAACTATTATGTCTATATTTGATACCTATATCTATTATGTCTTTATTTTATACCTATATCTATTATATCTATTATGTCTATATTTTATACCTGTATCAATTGTATCTATTATGTCTATATTTCATACCTATATATATTATGTCTATATTTCATACCTATGTCTATTATATCTACAATGTCTATATCTATTGTTTTATTATGTCTATATTTTATACCTATATCTATTATATCTATTATGTCTATATTTTATACACATATCTATTATATCTATTATGTCTATATTTTATACCTCTATCTATTGTGTCTATATTGATACCTATATCTATTATAACTATTATGTCTATATCTTATAACTATATATGTTATATTTATTCTGTCTATATTTTATACCTATATCTATTATGTCTACATTACATACCTATACCTATTATATCTATTATGTCTCTATTTTTTCCCTATATCTATTATATCCATTATGTTTACATTATATACCTATATCTATTATATCTATTATACTTATATTTTATAATTATATCTATTATATCTATATTTTATACCTGTATCTAATTTATCTATTATATTTATATTTTATATCTATATCTATTATATGTATATTTTATACGTATTTCTATTATATTTTTTATGTCTATATTTTATACCCATATCTATTATAAATATATTTCATACCTATATTTCTTATATCTGTATTTAATACCTATATCTATTATATCTATTAGATTTATATTTCATAATTATATGTATTATATCTATATTTTACACCTCTCTCTAGTATATCTATTATATCTATATTTTATGACTATATCAATTATATCTATTATGTGTATATTTTATACCTCTATCTATTATGTCTATATATTATACCTATATCAATTATGTCTATATATTATACCTATATCTATTATATCTAATATGTCTATTTTTAATACCTATATTTATTATATCTATTATGTCTATATTATATACCTATATCTATTCTGTCTATTATGTCTATATTTAATACCTATATCTATTATATCTATTATGTCTATATTTTATACCTATATCTATTCTCTCTATATTTTATAACTATATCTATTATATCTATTATGTCTATATATTTCACCTATAACTATTTTGTCTATATTTTTTACCTATATCTATTATATCTATTATGTCTACATTTTGTACCTATATCTATTATGTCTATTAGGTCTATATTGTATACCTACATCTATTATATCTATTATGTCTATATTGTATACCTATATCTATTATATCTATTATGTCTATATATTATGCCTATATCTATTATGTCTGTATTTAATAACTTTATCTATTATATCTATTTTGTCTGTATTTTATACCTATATCTATTATGTCTAAATTTTACCTATATCTATCATATATATTTAGATCTATATATATCTATTATATCTATTATATCTATATATTATACCTATATCTATTATATCTATTATGTCTATATTTTATACCTATAGCTATTTTATCTATTATGTATATATTTTATACCTACATCTATTATATCTATTACGTCTATATTTTTTCCTATATCTATTATGTCTCTATTTTATTTCTATATCTATTATATCTATATTTTATACCTATATCTATTATATCTATTATATCTACATTTTATACCTATATCTATTATATTTATTATGTCTATATTTTACACCTATATCTATTATATCTAATATGTCTATATTTTATACTAATATCTATTGTATCTATTATGTCTATATTTTATTCCTATATCTATTATCACTATTATGTCTATATTTTATAACTATATCTGTTATAGCTATTATGTCTATATTTTATACCTATATCTATTATATCTAGTTTGTCTATATTTTATACCTACATCTATTATATCTATTATGTGTATATTTCATACCGATTTCTATTATATCTATTATGTCTATATTTTATACCTATATCTTTCATATCTATTATGTCTATATTTTATACCTATATATATCATATCTATTTTGTGATTATTTTATACCTATATCTATTATATCTATTATATGTATATTTTATACCTATATCTATTATAACTATGTTTTATACCGATATCTATTATATCTATATTTTATAACTTTATTATATCTATTATATTTATATTTTATAATTGTATGTATTATTTCTATATTTCATACCAATATCTGTTATATCTATTATATCTATATTTTCTACCTATATCTATTATATCTATATTTTATACATATATCTATTATATCCATTATATCGATATTTTTTACCTATATCTATTATATCTATATTTGATAGCCCTATCTATTATATCTTTTATTACTATATTTTATATCGATATCTATTATATCTATTATGTCTATATATTATACCTATGTCTATTACATCTATTTTGTCTATATTTTATACCTATATCTAAAATATCTATTATGTCTGCATTTCATACCTATATCTATTATATCTATTTTGTCTGTATTTTTTACCTATATCTATTATGTCTATATTTTATAGCTATATATATTATATCTATTATGGCTATATTTTATACCTATATCTATTATATTTCTTATGTCTATATTTCATACCTATATCTATTATAACTGTTATGTCTATATTTTATAGGTATATCTATTATGTCTATATTTTATACCTATATCTATTATGTCTGTATTTTATACCTATATCTATTATGTCTATATTTTATACCTATATCTATTATATCTATAAGGTGTATATTTCATACCTATATCTATTATATCTATTATGTCTATGTTTTATACCTATATCTATTATATGTAATATGTCTAAATATTATAACTATATCTATTATGTCTATATTTTATGCCTATATCTATTATATTTCTATTTTATACTTACATCTATTATATCTATTATGTCTATATTTTATACCTTTATCTTTTATATCTATAATGTCTACATTTTATACCTATATCTATTATGTCTATTATATTAATATTTTATACCTATATCTATTGTATCTGTTATGACTATATTTTATACCTATATCTATTATATCTATTATGTCTATATTTTATACCTATAGCTATTATATCTATTACTTCTATATTTTATACCTCTATCTATTATATCTTTTAAGTGTATAGTTTATAACTCTATTACATCAATTATGTCTATATTTTTTTACCTGTATCAATTATACCTATTTTGTCTATAATATATATATAAATATTATATTTATTATGTCTATATTGTATACCTACATCTATTATATCTATTATGTCTATATCTTAAACCTATATCTTTTATATCTATGATGTCTATATTTTATACCTATATCTATTATGTCCATTATGTGTATATTTTATACCTATATCTATTATATCTATTATATCTATTATATCTATATTTTACACGTATATCTATTATATCTTTATATCTATATTTCATACCTATGTCTATATCCATTATATCTATATTTTATACCTATAACTATTATATCTATTATATCTATATTTTATACCTATATCTATTATATCTATTATGTCCATATTTTATAACTTTGTCTATTATATCTATGATGGGTATATTTTATAACTCTATCAATTATATCTATTATGTCTATATTTTATACCTCTATTATATCTTTTATGTCTATATTTTATACCTATATCTATTATATCTATTATGTCTATATTATATACCTATATATATTATGTCTATTATATCTATATTTTACAGCTATACCTATTATAACAATATTTTCTATATTTTATACGTATATCTATTATAACTATTATATCTATATTTTGTACCTATATCTATTGTATCTATATATTATACCTGTATCTATTATATCTATTATGTCTATATTTTATACCTATATCAATTATATCTATATTTTATACCTATATGTATTATACATATATTTTATTCCTATATCCATTATATCTATTATGTCTACATTTTATACCTATATATATTATATCTATTATGTCTATATTATATACCTATATCTATTATACCTATTTTGTCAATATTTTATACCTATAACTATTTTATCTATATTTTATACCTATATCTATTGTATCTGTTTTATTTATATTTTGTAACTATATCTATTATTTCTATATTTTATACCTATATCTATTGTATCTATTATGTCTATATTTTATATCTATATCTGTTACATCTATTATGTCTATATTTTATATCTATATATATTATATCTATTATATCTCTTTTTTGTACCTATATCTATTTTATTTTTATTTTATACCTGTATCAATATCTATTGTGTCTATATTTCATCCGATATCTGTTATATCTATATTTTATACCTGTATGTATTATATCCATAGTATCTATATTTTATACATATATCTATATCTATTATATCTGTATTTTATATCTATATCTATTATATATTATATCTATATTTTATACCTATATCTATTATATCTATATTTTATTCCCATATCTCTTATATCTATATTTTATATCTATATGTATTATACCTAATATATCTATATTTTATACCTGTATCTATTATATTTATTGTGTCTTTATTTTATACCTATATGTATTATATCTATTTATTTATATTTTATACCTATATCTATTATATCAATTAGGTCTATATTTTATACCTAAATCTATTATATCTATTATGTCTATATTTCATAACTATATCTGTTATAGCTATTATGTCAATATTTTATGCCTATATCAATTTATCTATATTTTATACCTATATCTATTATAACCATATTTTATACCTATATACATTTTATCTATTTTTTTACCTATATCAATTATATCTATTATATTTATATTTTTTATAATTATATCTATTATATCTATATTTTCCACCTATATCTATTATATCTATTGTCTGTATTTTATACCTGTATCTATTATATCTATTTTTTATACGTACATCTATTATATCTATTATATCTATATTTTATGCTTATATCTATTATATCTATATTATATACCTGTGTCTATTATATCAATTATGTGTATATTTTATACCTATATCTAATATATCTATTTTGTCCATATTTTATACCTATATCTATTATATCTATTATGTCTAAATATTATACATATATTTATTATATCTATATTTTATACCTATATCTATTGTGTCTATATTTTATACCCCTATCTATTATATCTTTTATGTCTATATTTTATACGGATATCTATTATATCTATTATGTCTATATTTTAAACCTATGTCTATTACATCTTTTGTGTCTATATTTTATACCTATATCTATAATATCTATTATGTCTGTAATTCATACCTATATCTATTATAACTTTTATGTCTGTATTTTATACCTATATCTATTATGTCTATATTTTATACCTATATCTATTATATCTCTTATGGCTATATTTTAAACGTCTATTTATTGTATCTATTATGTCTATATTTTATACCTACATCTATTATAACATTTATGTCTATATTTTATAGTTATATCTATTATGTCTTTATTTTATACCTATATCTATGATGTCTGGTTTTTATACCTGTATCTATTATGTCTCTTTTTATACCTATATCTATTATGTATATTATATATATATTTTATACCTATATCTATTATTACTATATTTTATACCTATATCTGTAATGTCTACATTTTACACCTTTATCTATTATATCTGTTATATCTATATTTTATACCTATATCTATTATGTCTATATTTTATACCTATATCTATGATGTCTGGTTTTTATACCTGTATCTATTATGTCTCTTTTTATACCTATATCTATTATGTATATTATATATATATTTTATACCTATATCTATTATTACTATATTTTATACCTATATCTGTAATGTCTACATTTTACACCTTTATCTATTATATCTGTTATATCTATATTTTATACCTATATCTATTATGTCTATATTTTATACCTATATCTATTATATCTATGATGTCTAGATTTTATAGCTGTCTATTATATCTATTATGTCTATATTGTATACCTATATCTAATATATTTATTATGTCTATATTTTATACCTATAACTATTATATCTATTATGTCTATATCTATTATATCTTTTATGTCTATATTTCATACCTTTATCTATTATATCAATTTTGTCTGTATTTTATACGTATATCTCTTATATCTATATTTTATACCCGTATCTATTATATCTATTATGTCTATATTTTATAACTATATCTATTATATCTATTATGTCTATATTTTATACCTACATCTATTATATCCTTTATATCTATATTTTATACCTATGTCTATTACATCTCTTGTTTATAATTATGTGTATTATATCAATTATATCTATTTTTTATAACTATATCTATTGTATGTATTATAACTATATTTTATACCTATATCTATTATATCTATATTTTATACCTATGTCTATTATATCTGTTATATCTATATTTTATACCAATATCTGTATCTATGATATCCATATTTTATTCCTATATCAATTATATCTATTATATATATAATATATATCTGTTATATATATTATATCCATTTATTATACTTATATCTATTATATCTATTATATCTATATTTGATACCTGTATCTATTATGTCCATATTTTATACCTATATCTATGGTATCTATTATGTCTATATTTTATACCTATATCTATTATGTTTATATTTGATACCTATATCTATTATATCTATTTTCTATATTTTTTATCTCTATATGTATTGTCTATATTTTAAAACTATATTTATTATATCTATTCTGTCTATATTTTATACATATATCTATTATATCTTTTTATGTCTACATTTTATACCTATATCTATTATATCTGTGATGTCTATATTTTATACTTATATCTATTATATCTATTATGTCTACATTTTATACCTGTATTTATTATATCTTTTATGTCTATATTTCATACCTATATCTATTGCATCTATTATGTCTGTATTTCATAGCTATATCTATTATATCTATTATGTCTATATTTTATACCTGTATCTATTATATCGATTATGTCTACATCTTATACATATATCGATTATATCTATTATGTCTATATTTTATACCTATACCTTTTATATCCTTTTTGTCTATATTTTATACCTATTTCAATTATGTCTATATTTTATTCCTATATCTATTATATCTATTATGTCTGTATTTTATACCTATATCTATTATATCTATTATGTCTATATTTTATACCTATATCTATTATATCGATAATGTCTATATCTTATACATATATTATATCTATTATGTCGATATTTTATACCGATATCTATTATATCTATTATGTCTATATCTTATACATCTATCTATTATATCTATTATGTGTATATTTTATACCTATATCTCTTATGTCTATATTTCATACCTATATTTTTATACCAGTTATGTCTATATTTTATACCTATATGTATTATATCTGTTATGTCTATATTTTATACCGATATCTATTATGTCTATGTTTTATACCTATATCTATTATATCTACTCTGTCTATATTTTATACCTATATCTATTATATGTATTATGTCTATATTTCATACCTATATCTATTATATCTACTCTGTCTATGTTTTATACCTATATTATATCTATTATATCCATATTTTATACCTATATCTATTATACCTATTATGTCTATATTTTATATCTTTATCTATCTATTATGTCTATATTTTATACCAATATCTATTATATCTACTATGTCTGTATTTTATACCTATGTCTATTATATCTATTATATCAATGTTTTATATCTATATGTATTAAATTTATTATGTCTATATTTTATACCTATATCTATTATATCTATTATGTCTATATCTAATACCTATATCTATTATATCAATTATGTCTTTATTTTAAACCCATACCTATTATATCTATTATGTCTATATTTCATACCTATATCTATTATAACCATTATGTCTATACTTTGTACCTATATCTATTATTTTATACCTATATCTATTATCATTATTATGTCTATATTTGATACCTATATCTATTATATCTATTATGTCTATATTTTATACTTATTTCTATTATGTCTATATTTAATACCTATATCTATTATGTCTATATTTTATACGTATATTTTATCTATTATGTCTATATTTTATACCTATATCTATTATATCCATTATGTCTATGTTTTATAACTATATCTATTAAATCTATTGTCTATATTTTATACCGATATCTCTTAAGTCTATTTTGTCTATATTTTATATCTATATCTATTATGTCTCTATTTTATACCTATATCTATTATATCTATTATGTCTATATTTTATACCTATAGTAATTATATCTAATATGTCTATATTTTATACCTATATCTATTATGTCTATATCTTATATCTATATCTATTGTATCTGTCTATATTTTATACCTATATCTATTGTATCTATTATGTCTATATCTTTTTTTTTTTTAACAGGCTTAATTCACTTTATTTTTCTTGTATAAAAAGCCTATGTTGTAGCCACAGCTGGAGCCTGGGTCCGCTGCACGGGGACTCTGGTGTGGGTCTTGACAAGGTGGTCAGTGAATTCCTGATATGTAGACTTGGTAAAGACTGTCTCCTTCCACAGGTCAGGGGTCAGGTAGCTGTAGGTCTTAGAGATGGCATCAAAGGTGGCCTTGGCGAAGTTGCCCAGGGTGGCAGTGCAGCCCCGGGCTGAGGTGTAGCAGTCATCAATACCAGCCATCATGAGCAGCTTCTTGGGCACAGGCGCTGAGACGATGCCAGTGCCCCTGGGTGCAGGGATGAGGCGCACCAGCACAGAGCCACAGCGGCCTGTCACCTTGCAAGGGACGGTGTGGGGCTTGCCGATCTTGTTCCCCCAGTAGCCTCTGCGCACCGGGACAATGGAGAGTTTGGTCAGGATGATGGCCCCACGGATGGCGGTGGCCACCTCTTTGGAGCACTTAACACTCAGGCCGACGTGGCCATTGTAGTCCCCGATAGCAACAAACGCCTTGAACCTGGTGCGCTGACCAGCACGGGTCTGCTTCTGCACCGGCATAATCTTCAAAACCTCATCTTTGAGAGAGGCCCCCAAGAAAAAGTCAATGATCTCAGATTCCTTAATGGGCAGAGAGAAGAGGTAGATCTCCTCCAGGGACTTGATCTTCATGTCCTTGACCAAGCGGCCCAGCTTGGTGACGGGCATCCACTCCTCATCCTCGGCCTTGCCTCCGCGAGCTCCGCGGCCTCGGCCCCGACCCCGTCCACGGACAAGACCCCGCCCCGGATGCCACTGCCGAAACCTCCGCGGAAGACACCGCGGTTCCCCATCCCAGGGCCACCAGGGCCTCCGGACCACCCCGCTGCACCGGCGTCATCCGCCATTTGGTGTTTTCTCGGAGAAGAAGCTTATGTCTATATCTTATAGACATATCTATTATATCTATTATGTCTATATTTCATACCTATACCTATTATATCTATTAGGTTTATATTTTATATCTATATCTATTATATCTATTATGTCTATGTTTTATAACTATATCTATTAAATCTATTATGTCTATATTTTATACCGATATCTATTATGTGTATATTTTATACCTATATCTGTTAAATCTATTATGTCTACATTTTATAACTCTATCTATAATATCTATTATGTCTATAATTTATACCTCTATCACTTATATCTATTATGTCTATATTTTATTCCTCTATTATATCTATAATGTCTATATTTTTTACCTCTATCTATTATATCAATTTTGTCTATATTTTATTTCTCTATCTATTATAACTATGATGTCTGTATTTTATACCTATATCTATTATATCTGTTCTGTCTCTATTGTATCCATTATGTCTATATTTTATACCTATATCTATTATATCCATTATATCTATATTTTATACCTGTTTCTATTATATCTATATTTATACCTCTATCTATTTTATCTATTATATCTATATTGTATACTTATATCTATTATACCTATTATATCTATATTTGATATCTATATCGATTATGTCTATATTTTATACCTATATCTAACGTATCTATTATGTCTATGTTTTGTGCCTATATCTATCATATCTATTATGTCTATATTTTATACCTGTATCTATTATATCTATTATGTCTCTATTTTACACCTATATCTATTATATCTATTATGTCTATATTTTATACCTCTATCTATTATATCTATTATGTCTATATTTTACAACTCTATCTATTATATCTATTATGTCTATATCTTATACCTCTATTTATTATGTCTATGTTTTGTACCTATATCTATCATATATATTATGTGTATATTTTATACCTATATCTATTATATCTATTATATCTATATTTCATACCCATATCTATTATATCTATTATGTCTATATTTTATACCTATATCTATTTTATCTATTATGTATATATTTTATACTTACATGTATTATATCTATTATGTCTATATTTTTTACCTATATCTATTATATATATTATGTCTATATTTTATACCTATTTCAATTATGTCTATATTTTATTCCTATATCTATTAAGTCTATATTTTATACCTGTATCGATTATATTTATTATGTCGATATTTTATACCTATATCTATTATATCTCTTATGTCTATATTTTTTACCTGTATCTATTATTTCTATTATGTTTATATTTTATACCTATATCTCTTATGACTATATCTTATACCTATATCGCTTATATCTATTATGTCTATATATTATACCTATATCTATTATACCTCTGATGTCTATATTTTATACCGATATCTATTATATCTATTATGTCTATATTTTATACCTATATCTATTATGTCTATATTTTATACCAATGTCTATTATATCTATTATGTCTACTTTTTCTATCTTTATCTATTATATCTATTATGTCTGTATTTTTTCCTATATCTATTATATCTATTATGTCTGTATTTTATGCTTATATCTATTATATCCACTATATCCATATTTTACACCTATATCTATTATATCTATATTTGAAACTTATATCCATTATATCTATATTTTTTACCTATATCTATATCTATTATGCCTATATTTTATACCTTTATCTATTATATCTTTATATCTATATTTTATACCTATATCTATATCTATTATATCTATATTTTATACTTATAACTGTTATATCTATTATATTTATATTTTATAATTATATCTATTAAATCTATATTTTATACCTATATCTATTATATCTATTGTCTATACTTTATAACTGAATCTATTATATCTATTTTTTATACGTGCATCTATTATATCTATTATATCTATATTTTATACCTGTATCTACTATGTCTTTTATGTCTAAGTTTTATAACTATATCTATTATATCTATTATGTCTATATTTTATACCTATATCGATTATATCTATTATGTCTATAGTTTATACCTATATCTATTATATCTATTTTGTCTATATTTTATACCTACATTTATTATATCTATTATGTTTATATTGTATTCCTATATCTATTATGTCCATATTTTTTACCTATGTGTATTATATCTATTATGTCTATATTTTATACCTATATCTATTATGTCTACTATGTGTATATTTTATACCTATATCTATTATATCTATTATGTCTATATGTGTACCTAAATATATATTGTGTGTATTTTATATCTCTATCTATTATATCTATTATGTCTATATTTTATACGTATATCTATTATACCTGTTATGTCTATATTTTAAATCTATATCTATTATATCTATTATGTCTATATTCTATCCGTATATCCATTATATCTGTTATGTCTATATTTTATATCTATATCTATTATATCTATTACGTCTCTTTTTTATTACCATATCTATTATATTTATTATGTCTACATTTAATAACTATATGGATTATATCTACTATGTTTATATTTTATATCTCCATCTATTATAACTATTATGTCTATATTTTAAACATATATCAATTTTATCTATTATGACTAAATTTTATACCTATGTATTATGTATTTATTTTACACCTAAATCTATTATATCTATTATGTCTATATTTTATAACCATATCTATTATATCTATATTTTACACCTATATCTATTATATCTATTGTATCTATATTTTATATCTATATCTATTATATCTATATTTTATACCTATATCCATCATATCTATTATTTCTATATTTTAAACTTCTATCTATTATATCTATTATGTCTATATTTTATAACTATATCTATTATATCTATTATGTCTATATTTTATACCTATATCTATTATAACTGTTATGTCTATATTTTATAGGTATATCTTTTATGTCTATATTTTATACCTATATCTATTATGTCCGTATTTTATACCTGTATCTATTATGTCTTTATTTTATACCTATATCTATTATATCTATTATGTCTATACTTTAAAACTGCAGCTATTATATCTATTATGTCTATATTTTATACCTATACCTACTATATCTATTATGTCTATATTTTATATCTATATCCATTATATCTATTATGTCTAAATATTATACCTATGTCTATTATGTCTATATTTTATACCAATATCTATTATGTCTATATTTTATACCTATGTCTATTATATCTATTAGGTCTATATTGTATACCTCTATTATATCTATTATGTCTATATTTTATACCTATATATATTATGTCTCTATTTTATACCTATATCTATTATATCTATTATGTCCATATTTTATACCTATATCTATTATGTCACTATTTTATTCCTATATCTATTATATCTATTATGTCTATATATTGTACCTATGTCTATTATGTCTACATTTTCTACCTATATCTATTATATCTATTATGTCTATATTTTATACCTGTATCTAATATGTCTTTTATGTCTATATTGTAAACCTATGTCTATTATATCTATTATATCTATATTTTATAGCTATATCTATTATACCTATTGTCTATATTTTATAACTGTATCTATTATATCTATTTTTTATACGAACATCTATTTTATCTATTAAATGTCTATTTTATACCTATTATATCTATAATGTCTGTATTTTTTACCTATATGTATTATGTCTATATATTATACCTGTATCTATTATATCTATTAGGGCTATGTTTTATACCTATATCTACTATATCTATTATGTCTATATTTTATACCTATATCTATTATGTCTATATTCTATACCTATATGTATTATATCTATTATGGCTATATTGTATAACTATATCAATTATATCTGTTAGGTCTATATATTATACCTATATCTATTATAACTGTTATGTCTATCTTTTATAGGTATATCTATTATGTCTATATATTATGCCTATATCTATGATGTCTGCATTTTATAACTATATCTATTATGTCTTTATTTTATACCTATATCTATTATATATATTATATCTATAATTTTTACCTATGTCTTTTATTTCTGTATTTTATACCTATATCTATAATGTCTATAATTTATACCTATATCTATTATATCTATTATGTCTTTATTTTATACCTATATCTATTATATCTACTATGTGTATACTTTAAAACTGCATCTATTATATCTACTATGTCTATATTTTATACCTATATCTACTATATCTATTATGTCTATATTTTATACCTATATCTATTATATCTATTATGTCTAAATATTATACCTATATCTATTATGTCTATATTTTATACCAATATCTATTATGTCTATATTTTATACCTATATCTATTATATTTATTATGTCTATATTTTATTCCTATATCTATTATGTCTATATTTTATACCTATATGTGTTATATCTTTTATGTCTATATTTTATAAGTACATCTATTGTATCTATTATGTCTATATTTTATACCAATATCCATTATGTCTATATTTTATACCAATATCTATTATATCTATTATGTCTATATTTTATACCTATATCTATTATATCTATTATGTCTATATTTTATACCTATATCTTTATATCTATTATGTCTATGTTTTATACCTATATCTATTAGGTCCATTTTTTATACCTATGCCTATTATATCTATTAGGTCTATATTGTACACCTCTATTATATCTATTATGTCTATATTTTATACCTATATCTATTATGTCTCTATTTTATACCTTTATCTATTATATCTATTATGTCTATATTTTATACCTATATTTATTATGTCTGTATTTTATACCTATATCTATTATAAATATTATGTCTATATTTTATACCTCTATTATATCTATTATGTCTATATTTTATACCTATATTATATCTATAATGTCTACATTTTATACCTATATCTATTGAGTCTATATTTTATACGTATATCTATTATATCTGTTATATCTATAATTTATACCTATATCTATTTTATTTATATTTGATACCTATATCTATTACATCTATTATGTCTATATTTTATACCAATATCTATTATATCTATTATGTCTATTTTTTATGCCTCTATCCATTATATCCACTATATCTATGTTTTATACCTATATCTATTATATCTATATTTGATACCTATATCCATTATATCTATTATATCTAAAACTTCTACATATATCTATTATATCTATTGTCCATATTTTATACCTATATCTATTATATCTATTATGTCTTTGATTTAAAACTATACCTATTATGTCTGTGTTTTATACCTATATCTATTATGTCTTTATTTCATACCTATATCTATTATGTCTATTATGTGTATACTTTAAATCTGTATCGATTATATCTATTATGTCTATAGTTTATACCTATATCTATTATATCTATTATGTCTATATTTTATACCTACATTTATTATATCTATTATGTTTATATTGTATACCTATATCTATTATGTCTATATTTTATACGTATATCTATTATATCTATTGTTTCTATATTTTATACCTATATCTATGATACGTCTTATGTCTATATTTTTTACCTACATGTGTTATATCTATTATGTCTATATTTTATACCTATATCTATAATATCTATTATGTCTATATTTCATACCTATATCTATTATACCCACTATATCTATATTTTATACCTATATCTGTTATATGTATATCTGATACCCATATCCATTATATCTATTGTATCTGTATTTTATAACTATATCTATTATATCTATTATGTCTATATTGTGTACCTAAATATATATTGTGTGTATTTTATATCTCTATCTATTATATCTATTATGTCTATATTTTATAGGTATATCTATTATACCTGTTATGTCTATATTTTAAATCTATATCTATTATATCTATTATGTCTATATTCTATCCGTATATCCATTATATCTGTTATGTCTATATTTTATATCTATATCTATTATATCTATTTCGTCTCTATTTTATTACCATATCTATTATATTTATTAGGTCTACATTTAATACCTATATGGATTATATCAACTATATTTATATTTTATATCTCCATCTATTATAACTATTATGTCTATATTTTAAACATATATCAATTTTATCTATTATGACTAAATTTTATACCTATGTATTATGTATTTTTTTTACACCTATATCTATTATATCTATTATGTCTATATTTTATAACCATATCTATTATATCTATATTTTACACCTATATCTATTATATCTATTGTATCTATATTTTATATCTATATCTATTATATCTATATTATATACCTATATCCATCATATCTATTATTTCTATATTTTAAACTTCTATCTATTATATCTATTACGTCTATATTTTATACCTATATCTATTATATCTATTATGTCTATATTTTATACCTATATCTATTTATAACTGTTATGTCTATATTTTATAGGTATATCTTTTATGTCTATATTTTATACCTATATCTATTATGTCCGTATTTTATACCTGTATCTATTATGTCTTATTTTATACCTATATCTATTATATCTATTATGTCTATACTTTAAAACTGCAGCTATTATATCTATTATGTCTATATTTTATACCTATATCTACTATATCTATAATGTCTATATTTTATACATATATCTATTATATCTATTATGTCTAATATTATACCTATATCTATTATGTCTATATTTTATACCAATATCTATAATGTCTATATTTTATACCTATATCTATTATATCTATTATGTCTATATTTTATAACCTATATCTATTATATCTATTATGTCTATATTTTATACCTATATCTATTATATCTATTATGTTCTGTGTTTTTTACCTATATCTATTATGTCTATATTTATACCTATGTCTATTATATCTATTAGGTCTATATTGTATACCTCTATTATATCTATTATGTCTATATTTATACCTATGTCTATTATATCTATTAGGTCTATATGTATACCTCTATTATATCTATTATGTCTATATTTTATACCTATATATATTATGTCTCTATTTTATACCTATATCTATTATATCTATTATGTCCTATTTTATACCTATATCTATTATGTCTCTATTTTATACCTATATCGATTATATCTATTAGTGTTATATTTTATACCTATATCTATTATAATTATTATGTTTATATTTTATACCTCTATCTCTTATATCTATTATGTCTATATTTTATACCTATACTACATCTATAATGTCTACATTTTATACCTATATCTATTAAGTCTATATTTTATACGTATATTCTATATATCTGTTTATATCTATATTTATACCTATATCTATTTTATTTATATTTGATACCTATATCTATTATATCTATTATGTCTATATTTTTATACCTATATATATTATATCTATTATGTCTTTGATTTAAAACTATACCTATTATGTCTGTGTTTTATACCTATATCTATTATGTCTTTATTTCATACCTATATCTATTATGTCTATTATGTCTATACTTTAAATCTGTATCGATTATATCTATTATGTCTATAGTTTATACCTATATCTATTATATCATTATGTCTATATTTTATACCTACATTTATTATATCTATTATGTTTATATTGTATACGTATATCTATTATGTCTATATTTTATACGTATATCTATTATATCTATTGTTTCTATATTTTATACCTATATCTATGATACGTCTTATGTCTATATTTTTTACCTACATGTGTTATATCTATTATGTCTATATTTTATACCTATATCTATAATATCTATTATGTCTATATTTCATACCTATATCTATTATACCCACTATATCTATATTTTATACCTATATCTGTTATATGTATATCTGATAGCCATATCCATTATATCTATTGTATCTATATTTTATAACTATATCTATTATATCTATTATGTCTATCTATTATATCTATTATATCTATATTGTATACCTATATCTATTTTATCTATATTTTATACCTGTATCTATTATACCTATTATGTCTCTGTTTAATACCTATGTCTATTATACGTATTATGTCTATATTTTATACCTATTTCTATTATATCTATTATGTTTGTATTTTAAACCTATATCTATCATATCTATTATGTCTGTATTTTATACCTATATATATCATATCTATTATGTCTATATTTTATATCTATATCTACTATATCTATTATGTCTGTATTTCATACCTATGTCTATTATATCTATTTGTTTATATTTATACCTATATCTATATCTATGACGTCTATATTTTATAACTATATCTATTATATCTATTATGTCTCTATTTATACCTATATCTATTATGTCTATATTTTATACCTATATCTATTACATCTATTATGTGTATATTTTATACCTTTATCTTTTATATCTATTATGTCTATATTTTATACCGATATCTATTATATCTATTATGTCTATATATTGTACCTATATATATTATGTCAATATTTTATACCTATATCTATTATAACTATTATGTCTACATTTTATAACTATATATAATGTCTATATTTTACACCTATATCTATTTTGTCTACTATGTCTACATTTCATAACTATATATTATGTCTGTATTTTATATCTATATCACTTATATATATTATGTCTATATTTTATATCTATATCTATTATGTCCATATTTTATACCTATTTCTATTATATCTATTATGTCTATATTTTATACCTATATGTATTATGTCTATATTTTATACCTATATCTATTAGAGCTATTATGTCTATTTTTTTTTTTCTGTTTTTTTTTTTTTTTATTATACTTTAAGTTCTAGGGTACATGTGCATAACGTGCAGGTTTGTTACATATGTATACTTATGCATCTGTTGGGTGCTGCACCCATCAACTCGTCAGCACCATCAATTCATCATTTATATCATGTATAACTCCCCAATGCAATCCCTCCCTCCTCCCCCCTCCCCCTCCCCATGATAGGCCAGTGCATGATGTTCCCCTTCCCGAGTCCAAGTGATCTCATTGTTCAGTTCCCACCTATGAGTGAGAACATGCGGTGTTTGGTTTTCTGTTCTTGTGATAGTTTGCTAAGAATGATGGTTTCCAGCTGCATCCATGTCCCTACAAAGGACGCAAACTCATCCTTTTTTATGGCTGCATAGTATTCCATGGTGTATATGTGCCACATTTTCTTAATCCAGTCTGTCACAGATGGACATTTGGGTTGATTCCAAGTCTTTGTTATTGTGAATAGTGCCGCAATAAACATACGTGTACATGTGTCTTTGTAGTAGAATAATTTATAATCCTTTGGGTATATACCCAGTAGTGGGATGGCTGGGTCATATGGTACATCTAGTTCAGAACAGAAAACCAAACACCGCATGTTCTCACTCATAGGTGGGAACTGAACAATGAGATCACTTGGACTCGGGAAGGGGAACATCAT
>NW_022143236.1:0-5997 GCF_007565055.1 Rhinopithecus roxellana
ATGATATCCGCCATGAATGTTACTTAAATCAAAACAAAGAGATGCGGGTAAGAAAATGATTAGTATTAGGGACTAATAATATTGTTCATTAAATTAATATTAATAATTAATACTAAGATTGCATAATCAGGTACTTAAAATAATGAAAATTAATAATGGTATCCTATATTAGTACCATTGAGATTAAAATCGATCATTGTTGTAATAACTTATTATTACTCTGAATACCACAGGCAGTGTACACTACTTGTGGGCCCCAAGACGCGCCACATCACGGCCCCCACGACAGGGGCTTCCATCGCCGGGGGCGGGGGACCCGCCCCCCCGCGATCCGGGGCCGCCAGCCGCCACGCCACGCCCCGGCGGCTGGCGGACCCCCATCGCCGGGGGGCGGGGGACCCGCCCCCCGCGATCCGGGGCCGCCAGCCGCCGCCACGCCACCCCCGCCGGCGGCTGGCGGACCCCCATCGGGGGGGCGGGGGACCCGCCCCCCCGCGATCCGGGGCGCCAGCCGCCGCCACGCCACGCCCCCCGGCGGCTGGCGGACCCCCATCGCCGGGGGGCGGGGGACCCGCCCCCCGCGATCCGGGGCCGCCAGCCGCCGCCACGCCACCCCCGGCGGCTGGCGGACCCCCATCGCCGGGGGGGGGGACCCGCCCCCCCGCGATCCGGGGCCGCCAGCCGCCGCCACGCCACGCCCCCCCGGCGGCTGGCGGACCCCATCGCCGGGGGGCGGGGGACCCGCCCCCCCGCGATCCGGGGCCGCCAGCCGCCGCCACGCCACCCCCCCGGCGGCTGGCGGACCCCCATCGCCGGGGGGCGGGGGACCCGCCCCCCCGCGATCCGGGGCCGCCAGCCGCCGCCACGCCACGCCCCCCGGCGGCTGGCGGACCCCCATCGCCGGGGGGCGGGGGACCCGCCCCCCCGCGATCCGGGGCCGCCAGCCGCCGCCACGCCACGCCCCCCCGGCGGCTGGCGGACCCCCATCGCCGGGGGGCGGGGGACCCGCCCCCCCGCGATCCGGGGCCGCCAGCCGCCGCCACGCCACGCCCCCCCGGCGGCTGGCGGACCCCCATCGCCGGGGGGCGGGGGACCCGCCCCCCGCGATCCGGGGCCGCCAGCCGCCGCCACGCCACGCCCCCCCGGCGGCTGGCGGACCCCCATCGCCGGGGGCGGGGGACCCGCCCCCCGCGATCCGGGGCCGCCAGCCGCCGCCACGCCACGCCCCCCGGCGGCTGGCGGACCCCCATCGCCGGGGGGCGGGGGACCCGCCCCCCCGCGATCCGGGGCCGCCAGCCGCCGCCACGCCACGCCCCCCCGGCGGCTGGCGGACCCCCATCGCCGGGGGGCGGGGGACCCGCCCCCCCGCGATCCGGGGCCGCCAGCCGCCGCCACGCCACGCCCCCCGGCGGCTGGCGGACCCCCATCGCCGGGGGGCGGGGGACCCGCCCCCCCGCGATCCGGGGCCGCCAGCCGCCGCCACGCCACGCCCCCCCGGCGGCTGGCGGACCCCCATCGCCGGGGGGCGGGGGACCCGCCCCCCCGCGATCCGGGGCCGCCAGCCGCCGCCACGCCACGCCCCCCCGGCGGCTGGCGGACCCCCATCGCCGGGGGGCGGGGGACCCGCCCCCCCGCGATCCGGGGCCGCCAGCCGCCGCCACGCCACGTCTATATTGGGAATCATATGGCAATCTTCCTGCTAAAGATTAATACATTATCCCAGCTGTGTGTCTACTCCCAGCAATATTGCCGGTCTATATTCCCTTCTGGACGGAAATTTGAAGCAATATCATTGGGTGAGTGTACATCTTTTGTGATGTATTAAGTAGCAACATCCTCCCCCTGGTAAATATCAGCAACAATCAATTAATATGAATATTAATAAATATATTAAATATTAATACTAATAATCGATATTAATGATCACAATAAACTTCATAAAAATTTATGGTGGATTAAAATGTTAATGATTTGGAATGGTAATTAACATTAATATCACCATTAATTTTCAAATCATGATATCCGCCATGAATGTTACTTAAGTCAAAACAAAGAGATGCGGGTAAGAAAATGAGGATTAGTATTAGGGACTAATAATATTGTTCATTAACGTTAATATTAATAATTAATACTAAGATTGCATAATCAGGTACTTAAAATAATGAAAATTAATAATGGTATCCTAGTATTAGTACCATTGAGGTTATGAAAATCGATCATTGATGTGTAATAACTGTATTATTACTCTGAATACCACAGGCAGTGTACAGCTACTTGTGGGCCCCAAGACGCCACATCACGGCCCCACGACAGGGGCTTCCATCGCCGGGGGCGGGGGACCCGCCCCCCGCGATCGGGGCGCCAGCCGCCGCCACGCCACGCCCCCCGGCGGCTGGCGGACCATCGCCGGGGGGCGGGGGACCCGCCCCCCCGCGATCCGGGGCCGCCAGCCGCCGCCACGCCACGCCCCCCGGCGGCTGGCGGACCCCCATCGCCGGGGGGCGGGGGACCCGCCCCGATCGGGCGCCAGCGCGACCGGGGGGCGGACCATCGCGGGGGGGGGGACCGCCGCGATCCGGGGCCGCCAAGCGCACGCCACGCCCGGCGGCTGGCGGACCCCCATCGCCGGGGGGCGGGGGACCCGCCCCCCCGCGATCCGGGGCCGCCAGCCGCCGCCACGCCACGCCCCCGGCGGCTGGCGGACCCCCATCGCCGGGGGGCGGGGGACCCGCCCCCCGCGATCCGGGGCCGCCAGCCGCCACGCCACGCCCCCCGGCGGCTGGCGGACCCCCATCGCCGGGGGGCGGGGGACCCGCCCCCGCGATCCGGGGCCGCCAGCCGCCGCCACGCCACGCCCCCCGGCGGCTGGCGGACCCCATCGCCGGGGGGCGGGGGACCCGCCCCCCGCGATCCGGGGCCGCCAGCCGCCGCCACGCCACGCCCCCCGGCGGCTGGCGGACCCCCATCGCCGGGGGGCGGGGGACCCGCCCCCCGCGATCCGGGGCCGCCAGCCGCCGCCACGCCACGCCCCCCGGCGGCTGGCGGACCCCCATCGCCGGGGGGCGGGGGACCCGCCCCCCCGCGATCCGGGGCCGCCAGCCGCCGCCACGCCACGCCCCCCCGGCGGCTGGCGGACCCCCATCGCCGGGGGGCGGGGGACCCGCCCCCCCGCGATCCGGGGCCGCCAGCCGCCGCACGCCACGCCCCCCCGGCGGCTGGCGGACCCCCATCGCCGGGGGGGGGGACCCGCCCCCCCGCGATCCGGGGCCGCCAGCCGCCGCCACGCCACGCCCCCCGGCGGCTGGCGGACCCCCATCGCCGGGGGGCGGGGGACCCGCCCCCCCGCGATCGGGGCCGCCAGCCGCCGCCACGCCACGTCTATATTGGGAATCATATGGCAATCTTCCTGCTAAAGATTAATTACATATCCCAGCGTGTGTCTACTCCCAGCAATATTGCCGGTCTATATTCCCTTCTGGACGGAAATTTGAAGCAATATCATTGGGTGAGTGTACATCTTTGTGATGTATTAAGTAGCAACATCCTCCCCCTGGTAAATATCAGCAACAATCAATTAATTATGAATATTAATAAATATATTAAATATTAATACTAATAATCGATATAATGATCACAATAAACTTCATAAAAATTTATGGTGGATTAAAATGTTAATGATTTGGAATGGTAATTAACATTAATATCACCATTAATTTTCAAATCATGATATCCGCCATGAATGTTACTTAAGTCAAAACAAAGAGATGCGGGTAAGAAAATGAGGATTAGTATTAGGGACTAATAATATTGTTCATTAACGTTAATATATAATTAATACTAAGATGCATAATCAGGTAGTTAAAATAATGAAAATTAATAATGGTATCCTAGTATTAGTACCATTGAGAGTTATGAAAATCGATCATTGATGTTAATAACTGTATTATTACTCTGAATACCACAGGCAGTGTACAGCTACTTGTGGGCCCCAAGACGTCGCCACATCACGGCCCCACGACAAGGGGCTTCCATCGCCGGGGGCGGGGGACCCGCCCCCCCGCGATCCGGGGCCGCCAGCCGCCGCCACGCCACGCCCCCCCGGCGGCTGGCGGACCCCCATCGCCGGGGGGAGGGGGACCGCCCCGCGATAGGGGCCGCCAGCCGAAGCCAGCCACCCCCGCCGGAGGCTGGCGGACCCCATCGCCGGGGGGCGGGGGAAGCCCCCCGCGATCCGGGGCCGGCCAGCCGCGCCACGCCACCGGAGGCTGGCGGACCCCCATCGCCGGGGGGCGGGGGAACCCCCCCCGCGATCCGGGGCCGCCAGCCGAGAAAAGCCACGCCCCCCCGGAGGGCGGACCCATCCAGGGGGGCGGGGGACCCGCCCCCCGCGATCCGGGGCCGCAGCCGCCGCCACGCACGCCCCCGGCGGCTGGCGGACCCCCATCGCCGGGGGGCGGGGGACCCGCCCCCACCGCGATACGGGGCCGCCAGCCGCCGCCACGCCACGCCCCCCCGGCGGCTGGCGGACCCCCATCGCCGGGGGGCGGGGGACCCGCCCCCCGCGATCCGGGGCGCCAGCCGCCGCCACGCCACGCCCCCCGGCGGCTGGCGGACCCCATCGCCGGGGGGCGGGGGACCCGCCCCCCGCGATCCGGGGCCGCCAGCCGCCGCCACGCCACGTCTATATTGGGAATCATATGGCAATCTTCCTGCTAAAGATAATTACATTATCCCAGCTGGGTGTCTACTCCCAGCAATATTGCCGGTCTATATTCCCTTCTGGACGGAAATTTGAAGCAATATCTGGGTGAGTGACATCTTTTGTGATGTATAAGTAGCAACATCCTCCCCCTGGTAAATATCAGCAACAATCAATTAATTATGAATATTAATAAATATATTAAATATTAATATAATAATCGATATTAATGATCACAATAAACTTCATAAAAATTTATGGTGGATTAAAATGTTAATGATTTGGAATGGTAATTAACTTAATATCACCATTAATTTTCAAATCATGATATCCGCCATGAATGTTACTTAAGTCAAAACAAAGAGATGGGGTAAGAAAATGAGGATTAGTATTAGGGACTAATAATATTGTTCATTAACGTTAATATTAATAATTAATACTAAGATTGCATAATAATCAGGTAGTTAAAATAATGAAAATTAATAATGGTATCCTATATTAGTACCATTGAGAGTTATGAAAATCGATCATTGATGTGTAATAACTGTATTATTACTCTGAATACCACAGGCAGTGTACAGCTACTTGTGGGCCCCAAGACGTCGCCACATCACGGCCCCCACGACAAGGGGCTTCCATCGCCGGGGGCGGGGGACCCGCCCCCCGCGATCGGGGCCGCCAGCGCCGCCACGCACGCCCCCCCGGCGGCTGGCGGACCCCCATCGCCGGGGGGCGGGGGACCCGCCCCCCCGCGATCGGGGCGCCAGCCGCCGCCACGCCACCCCCCCGGCGGCTGGCGGACCCCCATCGCCGGGGGCGGGGGACCCGCCCCCCGCGATCCGGGGCCGCCAGCCGCCGCCACGCCACGCCCCCCGGCGGCTGGCGGACCCCATCGCCGGGGGGCGGGGGACCCGCCCCCGCGATCCGGGGCCGCCAGCGCCGCCACGCCACGCCCCCCGGCGGCTGGCGGAACCCCATCGGGGGGGGGGGACCGCCCCCCGCGATCGGGGCGCCGCCGCCGCACGCACGCCCCCCGGCGGCTGGCGGACCCCCATCGCCGGGGGGCGGGGGACCCGCCCCCCCGCGATCGGGGCGCCAGCCGCCACGCCACGCCCCCCGGCGGCTGGCGGACCCCCATCGCGGGGGGCGGGGGACCCGCCCCCCGCGATCCGGGGCCGCCAGCCGCCGCCACGCCACGCCCCCGGCGGCTGGCGGACCCCATCGCCGGGGGGCGGGGGACCCGCCCCCCCGCGATCCGGGGCCGCCAGCCGCCGCCACGCCCGCCCCCCGGCGGCTGG
>NW_022143237.1:0-2202 GCF_007565055.1 Rhinopithecus roxellana
TTTGGATCACATTGAGGCCTACGCTGATAAAGGAAATTTCATCCGTTCAAAACGTGAAAGAAGCTTTCTGAGAAACTTCTTTCTGATCTGTGAGTTCTTCTCACAGAGGTACAAACTCTGCCTCAAGAAGCAGTTTGCTAACACTCTCTTCGTGGAATCTGCAAAGTGATATTTGGGAGTCTATTGGGGCCCATGTTGATAAAGCAAATATCCTCACATAATAACTAAAGAGAAGCTTTCTGAGAAACTGCATTGCCATGTGTGAATGCAACTCACAGAGTTACACGTTTCTCTTCATTGATCAGTTTGTTAGCACAGTTTTCTGGAAATCTGCAATTAGATACTTCATAGCGCAATGAACATTACAGTGACAAAGGAAATATCCACAGATGAAAACTAGAAAGAAGCTTTCTTAGAAACTTCTTGGTGATGTGTGAATTCATCTCACAGAGTTACACTTATGTTTCGTGGAGCAGTCCATTAACACTGTCTTTGGGGAAACTGAGAAGGGCTTCTTTGGATCACATTGAGGCCTACGCTGATAAAGGAAATTTCATCCGTTCAAAACGTGAAAGAAGCTTTCTGAGAAACTTCTTTCTGATCTGTGAGTTCATCTCACAGAGTTACAAACTCTGCCTCAAGAAGCAGTTTGCTAACACTCTCTTCGTGGTGGAATCTGCAAAGTGATATTGGGAGTCTATTGGGGCCCATGGTGATAAAGCAAATATCCTCACATAATAACTAAAGAGAAGCTTTCTGAGAAACTGCATTGCCATGTGTGAATGCAACTCCCAGAGTTACACGTTTCTCTTCATTGATCAGTTTGTTAGCACAGTTTTCTGGAAATCTGCAATTAGATACTTCATAGCGCAATGTACATTACAGTGACAAAGGAATATCCATAGATGAAAACTAGAAAGAAGCTTTCTTAGAAACTTCTTGGTGATGTGTGAATTCATCTCACAGAGTTACACTTATGTTTCGTGGAGCATTCCTTAACACTGTCTTTGGGGAAACTGAGAAGGGCTTCTTTGGATCACATTGAGGCCTACGCTGATAAAGGAAATTTCATCCGTTCAAAACGTGAAAGAAGCTTTCTGAGAAACTTCTTTCTGATCTGTGAGTTCATCTCACAGAGTTACAAACTCTGCCTCAAGAAGCAGTTTGCTAACACTCTCTTCGTGGAATCTGCAAAGTATATATGGGAGTCTATTGGGGCCCAGGTGATAAAGCAAATATCCTCACATAATAACTAAAGAGAAGCTTTCTGAGAAACTGCATTGCCATGTGTGAATGCAACTCCCAGAGTTACACGTTTCTCTTCATTGATCAGTTTGTTAGCACAGTTTTCTGGAAATCTGCAATTAGATACTTCATAGCGCAATGAACATTACAGTGACAAAGGAAATTCCACAGATGAAAACTAGAAAGAAGCTTTCTTAGAAACTTTTGGTGATGTGTGAATTCATCTCACAGAGTTACACTTATGTTTCGTGGAGCAGTCCATTAACACTCTCTTTGGGGAAACTGAGAAGGGCTTCTTTGGATCACATTGAGGCCTACGCTGATAAAGGAAATTTCATCCGTTCAAAACGTGAAAGAAGCTTTCTGAGAAACTTCTTTCTGATCTGTGAGTTCTCTCACAGAGTTACAAACTCTGCCTCAAGAAGCAGTTTGCTAACACTCTCTTCGTGGAATCTGCAAAGTGATATTTGGGAGTCTATTGGGGCCCATGGTGATAAAGCAAATATCCTCACATATAACTAAAGAGAAGCTTTCTGAAAACTGCATTGCCATGTGTGAATGCAACTCCAGAGTTACACGTTTCTCTTCATTGATCAGTTTGTTAGCACAGTTTTCTGGAAATCTGCAATTAGATACTTCATAGCGCAATGAACATTACAGGAACAAAGGAAATATCCACAGATGAAAACTAGAAAGAAGCTTTCTTAGAAACTTCTTGGTGATGTGTGAATTCATCTCACAGAGTTACACTTATGTTTCGTGGAGCAGTCCATTAACACTGTCTTTGGGGAAACTGAGAAGGGCTTCTTGGATCACATTGAGGCCTACGCTGATAAAGGAAATTTCATCCGTTCAAAACGTGAAAGAAGCTTTCTGAGAAACTTCTTTCTGATCTGTGAGTTCTTCTCACAGAGGTACAAACTCTGCCTAAGAAGCAGTTTGCTAACACTCTCTTCG
>NW_022143238.1:0-9685 GCF_007565055.1 Rhinopithecus roxellana
ATTAACACTGTCTTTGGGGAAACTGAGAAGGGCTTCTTTGGATCACATTGAGGCCTACGCTGATAAAGGAAATTTCATCCGTTCAAAACGTGAAAGAAGCTTTCTGAGAAACTTCTTTCTGATCTGTGAGTTCTCTCACAGAGTTACAAACTCTGCCTCAAGAAGCAGTTTGCTAACACTCTCTTCGTGGAATCTGCAAAGTGATATTTGGGAGTCTATTGGGGCCCATGTGATAAAGCAAATATCCTCACATAATAACTAAAGAGAAGCTTTCTGAGAAACTGCATTGCCATGTGTGAATGCAACTCCAGAGTTACACGTTTCTCTCATTGATCAGTTTGTTAGCACAGTTTTCTGGAAATCTGCAATTAGATACTTCATAGCGCAATGAACATTACAGTGACAAAGGAAATATCCACAGATGAAAACTAGAAAGAAGCTTTCTTAGAAACTTCTTGGTGATGTGTGAATTCATCTCACAGAGTTACACTTATGTTTCGTGGAGCAGTCCATTAACACTGTCTTTGGGGAAACTGAGAAGGGCTTCTTTGGATCACATTGAGGCCTACGCTGATAAAGGAAATTTCATCCGTTCAAAACGTGAAAGAAGCTTTCTGAGAAACTTCTTTCTGATCTGTGAGTTCTCTCACAGAGTTACAAACTCTGCCTCAAGAAGCAGTTTGCTAACACTCTCTTCGTGGAATCTGCAAAGTGATATTTGGGAGTCTATTGGGGCCCATGTGATAAAGCAAATATCCTCACATAATAACTAAAGAGAAGCTTTCTGAGAAACTGCATTGCCATGTGTGAATGCAACTCCCAGAGTTACACGTTTCTCTTCATTGATCAGTTTGTTAGCACAGTTTTCTGGAAATCTGCAATTAGATACTTCATAGCGCAATGAACATTACAGTGACAAAGGAAATATCCACAGATGAAAACTAGAAAGAAGCTTTCTTAGAAACTTCTTGGTGATGTGTGAATTCATCTCACAGAGTTACACTTATGTTTCGTGGAGCATCCATTAACACTGTCTTTGGGGAAACTGAGAAGGGCTTCTTTGGATCACATTGAGGCCTACGCTGATAAAGGAAATTTCATCCGTTCAAAACGTGAAAGAAGCTTTCTGAGAAACTTCTTTCTGATCTGTGAGTTCTCTCACAGAGTTACAAACTCTGCCTCAAGAAGCAGTTTGCTAACACTCTCTTCGTGGAATCTGCAAAGTGATATTTGGGAGTCTATTGGGGCCCATGTGATAAAGCAAATATCCTCACATAATAACTAAAGAGAAGCTTTCTGAGAAACTGCATTGCCATGTGTGAATGCAACTCCCAGAGTTACACGTTTCTCTTCATTGATCAGTTTGTTAGCACAGTTTTCTGGAAATCTGCAATTAGATACTTCATAGCGCAATGAACATTACAGTGACAAAGGAAATATCCACAGATGAAAACTAGAAAGAAGCTTTCTTAGAAACTTCTTGGTGATGTGTGAATTCATCTCACAGAGTTACACTTATGTTTCGTGGAGCAGTCCATTAACACTGTCTTTGGGGAAACTGAGAAGGGCTTCTTTGGATCACATTGAGGCCTACGCTGATAAAGGAAATTTCATCCGTTCAAAACGTGAAAGAAGCTTTCTGAGAAACTTCTTTCTGATCTGTGAGTTCTTCTCACAGAGTTACAAACTCTGCCTCAAGAAGCAGTTTGCTAACACTCTCTTCGTGGAATCTGCAAAGTGATATTTGGGAGTCTATTGGGGCCCATGTGATAAAGCAAATATCCTCACATAATAACTAAAGAGAAGCTTTCTGAGAAACTGCATTGCCATGTGTGAATGCAACTCCCAGAGTTACACGTTTCTCTTCATTGATCAGTTTGTTAGCACAGTTTTCTGGAAATCTGCAATTAGATACTTCATAGCGCAATGAACATTACAGTGACAAAGGAAATATCCACAGATGAAAACTAGAAAGAAGCTTTCTTAGAAACTTCTTGGTGATGTGTGAATTCATCTCACAGAGTTACACTTATGTTTCGTGGAGCAGTCCATTAACACTGTCTTTGGGGAAACTGAGAAGGGCTTCTTTGGATCACATTGAGGCCTACGCTGATAAAGGAAATTTCATCCGTTCAAAACGTGAAAGAAGCTTTCTGAGAAACTTCTTTCTGATCTGTGAGTTCTTCTCACAGAGTTACAAACTCTGCCTCAAGAAGCAGTTTGCTAACACTCTCTTCGTGGAATCTGCAAAGTGATATTTGGGAGTCTATTGGGGCCCATGTGATAAAGCAAATATCCTCACATAATAACTAAAGAGAAGCTTTCTGAGAAACTGCATTGCCATGTGTGAATGCAACTCCAGAGTTACACGTTTCTCTTCATTGATCAGTTTGTTAGCACAGTTTTCTGGAAATCTGCAATTAGATACTTCATAGCGCAATGAACATTACAGTGACAAAGGAAATATCCACAGATGAAAACTAGAAAGAAGCTTTCTTAGAAACTTCTTGGTGATGTGTGAATTCATCTCACAGAGTTACACTTATGTTTCGTGGAGCAGTCCATTAACACTGTCTTTGGGGAAACTGAGAAGGGCTTCTTTGGATCACATTGAGGCCTACGCTGATAAAGGAAATTTCATCCGTTCAAAACGTGAAAGAAGCTTTCTGAGAAACTTCTTTCTGATCTGTGAGTTCTTCTCACAGAGTACAAACTCTGCCTCAAGAAGCAGTTTGCTAACGCTCTCTTCGTGGAATCTGCAAAGTGATATTTGGGAGTCTATTGGGGCCCATGTGATAAAGCAAATATCCTCACATAATAACTAAAGAGAAGCTTTCTGAGAAACTGCATTGCCATGTGTGAATGCAACTCCCAGAGTTACACGTTTCTCTTCATTGATCAGTTTGTTAGCACAGTTTTCTGGAAATCTGCAATTAGATACTTCATAGCGCAATGAACATTACAGTGACAAAGGAAATATCCACAGATGAAAACTAGAAAGAAGCTTTCTTAGAAACTTCTTGGTGATGTGTGAATTCATCTCACAGAGTTACACTTATGTTTCGTGGAGCAGTCCATTAACACTGTCTTTGGGGAAACTGAGAAGGGCTTCTTTGGATCACATTGAGGCCTACGCTGATAAAGGAAATTTCATCCGTTCAAAACGTGAAAGAAGCTTTCTGAGAAACTTCTTTCTGATCTGTGAGTTCTTCTCACAGAGTTACAAACTCTGCCTCAAGAAGCAGTTTGCTAACACTCTCTTCGTGGAATCTGCAAAGTGATATTTGGGAGTCTATTGGGGCCCATGTGATAAAGCAAATATCCTCACATAATAACTAAAGAGAAGCTTTCTGAGAAACTGCATTGCCATGTGTGAATGCAACTCCAGAGTTACACGTTTCTCTTCATTGATCAGTTTGTTAGCACAGTTTTCTGGAAATCTGCAATTAGATACTTCATAGCGCAATGAACATTACAGTGACAAAGGAAATATCCACAGATGAAAACTAGAAAGAAGCTTTCTTAGAAACTTCTTGGTGATGTGTGAATTCATCTCACAGAGTTACACTTATGTTTCGTGGAGCAGTCCATTAACACTGTCTTTGGGGAAACTGAGAAGGGCTTCTTTGGATCACATTGAGGCCTACGCTGATAAAGGAAATTTCATCCGTTCAAAACGTGAAAGAAGCTTTCTGAGAAACTTCTTTCTGATCTGTGAGTTCTTCTCACAGAGTTACAAACTCTGCCTCAAGAAGCAGTTTGCTAACACTCTCTTCGTGGAATCTGCAAAGTGATATTTGGGAGTCTATTGGGCCCATGTTGATAAAGCAAATATCCTCACATAATAACTAAAGAGAAGCTTTCTGAGAAACTGCATTGCCATGTGTGAATGCAACTCCAGAGTTACACGTTTCTCTTCATTGATCAGTTTGTTAGCACAGTTTTCTGGAAATCTGCAATTAGATACTTCATAGCGCAATGAACATTACAGTGACAAAGGAAATATCCACAGATGAAAACTAGAAAGAAGCTTTCTTAGAAACTTCTTGGTGATGTGTGAATTCATCTCACAGAGTTACACTTATGTTTCGTGGAGCAGTCCATTAACACTGTCTTTGGGGAAACTGAGAAGGGCTTCTTTGGATCACATTGAGGCCTACGCTGATAAAGGAAATTTCATCCGTTCAAAACGTGAAAGAAGCTTTCTGAGAAACTTCTTTCTGATCTGTGAGTTCTCTCACAGAGTTACAAACTCTGCCTCAAGAAGCAGTTTGCTAACACTCTCTTCGTGGAATCTGCAAAGTGATATTTGGGAGTCTATTGGGGCCCATGGTGATAAAGCAAATATCCTCACATAATAACTAAAGAGAAGCTTTCTGAGAAACTGCATTGCCATGTGTGAATGCAACTCCAGAGTTACACGTTTCTCTTCATTGATCAGTTTGTTAGCACAGTTTTCTGGAAATCTGCAATTAGATACTTCATAGCGCAATGAACATTACAGTGACAAAGGAAATATCCACAGATGAAAACTAGAAAGAAGCTTTCTTAGAAACTTCTTGGTGATGTGTGAATTCATCTCACAGAGTTACACTTATGTTTCGTGGAGCAGTCCATTAACACTGTCTTTGGGGAAACTGAGAAGGGCTTCTTTGGATCACATTGAGGCCTACGCTGATAAAGGAAATTTCATCCGTTCAAAACGTGAAAGAAGCTTTCTGAGAAACTTCTTTCTGATCTGTGAGTTCTCTCACAGAGTTACAAACTCTGCCTCAAGAAGCAGTTTGCTAACACTCTCTTCGTGGAATCTGCAAAGTGATATTTGGGAGTCTATTGGGGCCCATGGTGATAAAGCAAATATCCTCACATAATAACTAAAGAGAAGCTTTCTGAGAAACTGCATTGCCATGTGTGAATGCAACTCCCAGAGTTACACGTTTCTCTTCATTGATCAGTTTGTTAGCACAGTTTTCTGGAAATCTGCAATTAGATACTTCATAGCGCAATGAACATTACAGTGACAAAGGAAATATCCACAGATGAAAACTAGAAAGAAGCTTTCTTAGAAACTTCTTGGTGATGTGTGAATTCATCTCACAGAGTTACACTTATGTTTCGTGGAGCAGTCCATTAACACTGTCTTTGGGGAAACTGAGAAGGGCTTCTTTGGATCACATTGAGGCCTACGCTGATAAAGGAAATTTCATCCGTTCAAAACGTGAAAGAAGCTTTCTGAGAAACTTCTTTCTGATCTGTGAGTTCCTCTCACAGAGGTACAAACTCTGCCTCAAGAAGCAGTTTGCTAACACTCTCTTCGTGGAATCTGCAAAGTGATATTTGGGAGTCTATTGGGGCCCATGTTGATAAAGCAAATATCCTCACATAATAACTAAAGAGAAGCTTTCTGAGAAACTGCATTGCCATGTGTGAATGCAACTCCCAGAGTTACACGTTTCTCTTCATTGATCAGTTTGTTAGCACAGTTTTCTGGAAATCTGCAATTAGATACTTCATAGCGCAATGAACATTACAGTGACAAAGGAAATATCAGATGAAAACTAGAAAGAAGCTTTCTTAGAAACTTCTTGGTGATGTGTGAATTCATCTCACAGAGTTACACTTATGTTTCGTGGAGCAGTCCATTAACACTGTCTTTGGGGAAACTGAGAAGGGCTTCTTTGGATCACATTGAGGCCTACGCTGATAAAGGAAATTTCATCCGTTCAAAACGTGAAAGAAGCTTTCTGAGAAACTTCTTTCTGATCTGTGAGTTCTCTCACAGAGTTACAAACTCTGCCTCAAGAAGCAGTTTGCTAACACTCTCTTCGTGGAATCTGCAAAGTGATATTTGGGAGTCTATTGGGGCCCATGGTGATAAAGCAAATATCCTCACATAATAACTAAAGAGAAGCTTTCTGAGAAACTGCATTGCCATGTGTGAATGCAACTCCAGAGTTACACGTTTCTCTTCATTGATCAGTTTGTTAGCACAGTTTTCTGGAAATCTGCAATTAGATACTTCATAGCGCAATGAACATTACAGTGACAAAGGAAATATCCACAGATGAAAACTAGAAAGAAGCTTTCTTAGAAACTTCTTGGTGATGTGTGAATTCATCTCACAGAGTTACACTTATGTTTCGTGGAGCAGTCCATTAACACTGTCTTTGGGGAAACTGAGAAGGGCTTCTTTGGATCACATTGAGGCCTACGCTGATAAAGGAAATTTCATCCGTTCAAAACGTGAAAGAAGCTTTCTGAGAAACTTCTTTCTGATCTGTGAGTTCTTCTCACAGAGTACAAACTCTGCCTCAAGAAGCAGTTTGCTAACACTCTCTTCGTGGAATCTGCAAAGTGATATTTGGGAGTCTATTGGGGCCCATGTTGATAAAGCAAATATCCTCACATAATAACTAAAGAGAAGCTTTCTGAGAAACTGCATTGCCATGTGTGAATGCAACTCCAGAGTTACACGTTTCTCTTCATTGATCAGTTTGTTAGCACAGTTTTCTGGAAATCTGCAATTAGATACTTCATAGCGCAATGAACATTACAGTGACAAAGGAAATATCCACAGATGAAAACTAGAAAGAAGCTTTCTTAGAAACTTCTTGGTGATGTGTGAATTCATCTCACAGAGTTACACTTATGTTTCGTGGAGCAGTCCATTAACACTGTCTTTGGGGAAACTGAGAAGGGCTTCTTTGGATCACATTGAGGCCTACGCTGATAAAGGAAATTTCATCCGTTCAAAACGTGAAAGAAGCTTTCTGAGAAACTTCTTTCTGATCTGTGAGTTCTCTCACAGAGTTACAAACTCTGCCTCAAGAAGCAGTTTGCTAACCTCTCTTCGTGGAATCTGCAAAGTGATATTTGGGAGTCTATTGGGGCCCATGTTGATAAAGCAAATATCCTCACATAATAACTAAAGAGAAGCTTTCTGAGAAACTGCATTGCCATGTGTGAATGCAACTCCAGAGTTACACGTTTCTCTTCATTGATCAGTTTGTTAGCACAGTTTTCTGGAAATCTGCAATTAGATACTTCATAGCGCAATGAACATTACAGTGACAAAGGAAATATCCACAGATGAAAACTAGAAAGAAGCTTTCTTAGAAACTTCTTGGTGATGTGTGAATTCATCTCACAGAGTTACACTTATGTTTCGTGGAGCAGTCCATTAACACTGTCTTTGGGGAAACTGAGAAGGGCTTCTTTGGATCACATTGAGGCCTACGCTGATAAAGGAAATTTCATCCGTTCAAAACGTGAAAGAAGCTTTCTGAGAAACTTCTTTCTGATCTGTGAGTTCTTCTCACAGAGTTACAAACTCTGCCTCAAGAAGCAGTTTGCTAACACTCTCTTCGTGGAATCTGCAAAGTGATATTTGGGAGTCTATTGGGGCCCATGTTGATAAAGCAAATATCCTCACATAATAACTAAAGAGAAGCTTTCTGAGAAACTGCATTGCCATGTGTGAATGCAACTCCCAGAGTTACACGTTTCTCTTCATTGATCAGTTTGTTAGCACAGTTTTCTGGAAATCTGCAATTAGATACTTCATAGCGCAATGAACATTACAGTGACAAAGGAAATATCCACAGATGAAAACTAGAAAGAAGCTTTCTTAGAAACTTCTTGGTGATGTGTGAATTCATCTCACAGAGTTACACTTATGTTTCGTGGAGCAGTCCATTAACACTGTCTTTGGGGAAACTGAGAAGGGCTTCTTTGGATCACATTGAGGCCTACGCTGATAAAGGAAATTTCATCCGTTCAAAACGTGAAAGAAGCTTTCTGAGAAACTTCTTTCTGATCTGTGAGTTCTCTCACAGAGTTACAAACTCTGCCTCAAGAAGCAGTTTGCTAACACTCTCTTCGTGGAATCTGCAAAGTGATATTTGGGAGTCTATTGGGGCCCATGTGATAAAGCAAATATCCTCACATAATAACTAAAGAGAAGCTTTCTGAGAAACTGCATTGCCATGTGTGAATGCAACTCCCAGAGTTACACGTTTCTCTTCATTGATCAGTTTGTTAGCACAGTTTTCTGGAAATCTGCAATTAGATACTTCATAGCGCAATGAACATTACAGTGACAAAGGAAATATCCACAGATGAAAACTAGAAAGAAGCTTTCTTAGAAACTTCTTGGTGATGTGTGAATTCATCTCACAGAGTTACACTTATGTTTCGTGGAGCATCCATTAACACTGTCTTTGGGGAAACTGAGAAGGGCTTCTTTGGATCACATTGAGGCCTACGCTGATAAAGGAAATTTCATCCGTTCAAAACGTGAAAGAAGCTTTCTGAGAAACTTCTTTCTGATCTGTGAGTTCTTCTCACAGAGTTACAAACTCTGCCTCAAGAAGCAGTTTGCTAACGCTCTCTTCGTGGAATCTGCAAAGTGATATTTGGGAGTCTATTGGGGCCCATGTGATAAAGCAAATATCCTCACATAATAACTAAAGAGAAGCTTTCTGAGAAACTGCATTGCCATGTGTGAATGCAACTCCCAGAGTTACACGTTTCTCTTCATTGATCAGTTTGTTAGCACAGTTTTCTGGAAATCTGCAATTAGATACTTCATAGCGCAATGAACATTACAGTGACAAAGGAAATATCCACAGATGAAAACTAGAAAGAAGCTTTCTTAGAAACTTCTTGGTGATGTGTGAATTCATCTCACAGAGTTACACTTATGTTTCGTGGAGCAGTCCATTAACACTGTCTTTGGGGAAACTGAGAAGGGCTTCTTTGGATCACATTGAGGCCTACGCTGATAAAGGAAATTTCATCCGTTCAAAACGTGAAAGAAGCTTTCTGAGAAACTTCTTTCTGATCTGTGAGTTCTTCTCACAGAGTTACAAACTCTGCCTCAAGAAGCAGTTTGCTAACACTCTCTTCGTGGAATCTGCAAAGTGATATTTGGGAGTCTATTGGGGCCCATGGTGATAAAGCAAATATCCTCACATAATAACTAAAGAGAAGCTTTCTGAGAAACTGCATTGCCATGTGTGAATGCAACTCCCAGAGTTACACGTTTCTCTTCATTGATCAGTTTGTTAGCACAGTTTTCTGGAAATCTTAATTAGATACTTCATAGCGCAATGAACATTACAGTGACAAAGGAAATATCCACAGATGAAAACTAGAAAGAAGCTTTCTTAGAAACTTCTTGGTGATGTGTGAATTCATCTCACAGAGTTACACTTATGTTTCGTGGAGCAGTCCATTAACACTGTCTTTGGGGAAACTGAGAAGGGCTTCTTTGGATCACATTGAGGCCTACGCTGATAAAGGAAATTTCATCCGTTCAAAACGTGAAAGAAGCTTTCTGAGAAACTTCTTTCTGATCTGTGAGTTCTTCTCACAGAGTACAAACTCTGCCTCAAGAAGCAGTTTGCTAACGCTCTCTTCGTGGAATCTGCAAAGTGATATTTGGGAGTCTATTGGGGCCCATGTGATAAAGCAAATATCCTCACATAATAACTAAAGAGAAGCTTTCTGAGAAACTGCATTGCCATGTGTGAATGCAACTCCCAGAGTTACACGTTTCTCTTCATTGATCAGTTTGTTAGCACAGTTTTCTGGAAATCTGCAATTAGATACTTCATAGCGCAATGAACATTACAGTGACAAAGGAAATATCCACAGATGAAAACTAGAAAGAAGCTTTCTTAGA
>NW_022143239.1:0-2099 GCF_007565055.1 Rhinopithecus roxellana
GACAAAGGAAATATCCACAGATGAAAACTAGAAAGAAGCTTTCTTAGAAACTTCTTGGTGTGTGAATTCATCTCACAGAGTTACACTTATGTTTCGTGGAGCAGTCCATTAACACACTGTCTTTGAGGAATCTGAGAAGGGCTTCTTTGGATCACATTGAGGCCGACGCTGATAAAGGAAATTTCATCCGTTCAAACGTGAAAGAAGCTTTCTGAGAAACTTCTTTCTGATCTGTGAGTTCATCTCACAGAGTTACAACCTCTGCCAAGAAGCAGTTTTGCTAACACTCTTTTCGTGGAATCTGCAAAGTGATATTTGGGAGCCTATTGGGGCCCAAGGTGATAAAGGAAATATCCTCACATAATAACTAAAGAGAAGCTTTCTGAGAACTGCATTGCCAGGTGTGAATGCAACTCACAGAGTTACACGTTTCTCTTCAGTGATCAGTTTGTTAGCACAGTTTTTGGAAATCTGCAATTAGATACTTCAGAGCGCAATGAACATTACAGTGACAAAGGAAATATCCACAGATGAAAACTAGAAAGAAGCTTTCTTAGAAACTTCTTGGTGATGTGTGAATTCATCTCACAGAGTTACACTTATGTTTCGTGGAGCAGTCCATTAACACTGTCTTTGAGGAATCTGAGAAGGGCTTCTTTGGATCACATTGAGGCCTACGCTGATAAAGGAAATTTCATCCGTTCAAAACGTGAAAGAAGCTTTCTGAGAAACTTCTTTCTGATCTGTGAGTTCATCTCACAGAGTTACAACCTCTGCCTCAAGAAGCAGTTTGCTAACACTCTTTTCGTGGAATCTGCAAAGTGATATTTGGGAGCCTATTGGGGCCCATGGTGATAAAGGAAATCCTCACATAATAACTAAAGAGAAGCTTTCTGAGAAACTGCATTGCCAGGTGTCAATGCAACTCACAGAGTTACATGTTTCTTCAGTGATCAGTTTGTTAGCACAGTTTTCTGGAAATCTGCAATTAGATACTTCATAGCGCAATGAACATTACAGTGACAAAGGAATATCCACAGATGAAAACTAGAAAGAAGCTTTCTTAGAAACTTCTTGGTGATGTGTGAATTCATCTCACAGAGTTACACTTATGTTTCGTGGAGCAGTCCATTAACACTGTCTTTGAGGAATCTGAGAAGGGCTTCTTTGCATCACATTGAGGCCTACGCTGATAAAGGAAATTTCATCCGTTCAAAACGTGAAAGAAGCTTTCTGAGAAACTTCTTTCTGATCTGTGAGTTCATCTCACAGAGTTACAACCTCTGCCTCAAGAAGCAGTTTGCTAACACTCTTTTCGTGGAATCTGCAATGTGATATTTGGGAGCCTTTTGGGGCCCATGGTGATAAAGGAAATATCCTCACATAATAACTAAGGAGAAGCTTTCTGAGAAACTGCATTGCCAGGTGTGAATGCAACTCACAGAGTTACACGTTTCTCTTCAGTGATCAGTTTGTTAGCACAGTTTTCTGGAAATCTGCAATTCGATACTTCATAGCGCAATGAACATTACAGTGACAAAGGAAATATCCACAGATGAAAACTAGAAAGAAGCTTTCTTAGAAACTTCATGGTGATGTGTGAATTCATCTCACAGAGTTACACTTATGTTTCGTGGAGCAGTCCATTAACACTGTCTTTGAGGAATCTGAGAAGGGCTTCTTTGGATCACATTGAGGCCTACGCTGATAAAGGAAATTTCATCCGTTCAAAACGTGAAAGAAGCTTTCTGAGAAACTTCTTTCTGATCTGTGAGTTCATCTCACAGAGTTACAACCTCTGCCTCAAGAAGCAGTTTGCTAACACTCTTTTCGTGGAATCTGCAAAGTGATATTTGGGAGCCTATTGGGGCCCATGGTGATAAAGGAAATATCCTCGCATAATAACTAAAGAGAAGCTTTCTGAGAAACTGCATTGCCAGGTGTGAATGCAACTCACAGAGGTACACGTTTCTCTTCAGTGATCAGTTTGTTAGCACAGTTTTCTGGAAATCTGCAATGAGATACTTCATAGCGCAATGAACATTACAGTGACAAAGGAAATATCCACAGATGAAAACTAGAAAGAAGCTTTCTTAGAA
>NW_022143240.1:0-1529 GCF_007565055.1 Rhinopithecus roxellana
GAGCTCATTGAGGGCTATGGTGAAAAAGCAAATATCCTCCCATAATAACTGGAGAGAAGCTCTCTGAGAAACTGCATTGCCATGTGTGAATGCAACTCACAGAGTTACACGTTTCTCTTCAGTGATCAGTTTGCTAACACAGTTTTCTAGAAATCTGCAGTTAGATACTTCATAGCGCAGTGAAGCTTACGGTGACAAAGGAAATATACTCAGTTGAAAACTAGAAAGAAGCTTTCTTAGAAACTTCTTGGTGATGTGTGAATTCATCTCACAGAGTTACACTTATGTTTCGTGGAGCAGTCCATTAACACTGTCTTTGAGGAAACTGAGAAGGGCTTCTTTGGATCGCATTGAGGCCTACGCTGATAAAGGAAATTTCATCCGTTCAAAACGTGAAAGAAGCTTTCTGAGACACTTCTTTCTGATCTGTGAGTTCATCTCACAGACTTATAACTTAAACCTCAGGAAGCAGTTTGCTATCACTCTTTTCGTGGAATCTTTAAAGTGATACTTGGGAGCCCATAGGGGCCCATGGTGAAAAAGGAAATCTCCTCACATAATAACTAGAGAGAAGCTTTCTAGAGATTGCTTTCTGATGTGTGACTTCATCTCACAGAGTTCCACCCTTCCCTTCTTGGAACAGTTTGCTACACTGTTGTCCTGGATTCTGCAAAGTGATATTTGGGAGCTCATTGAGGGCTATGGTGAAAAAGCAAATATCCTCCCATAATAACTGGAGAGAAGCTCTCTGAGAAACTGCATTGCCATGTGTGAATGCAACTCACAGAGTTACACGTTTCTCTTCAGTGATCAGTTTGCTAACACAGTTTTCTAGAAATCTGCAATTAGATACTTCATAGCGCAGTGAAGCTTACGGTGACAAAGGAAATATACTCAGTTGAAAACTAGAAAGAAGCTTTCTTAGAAACTTCTTGGTGATGTGTGAATTCATCTCACAGAGTTACACTTATGTTTCGTGGAGCAGTCCATTAACACTGTCTTTGAGGAAACTGAGAAGGGCTTCTTTGGATCGCATTGAGGCCTACGCTGATAAAGGAAATTTCATCCGTTCAAAACGTGAAAGAAGCTTTCTGAGAAACTTCTTTCTGATCTGTGAGTTCATCTCACAGACTTATAACTTAAACCTCAGGAAGCAGTTTGCTATCACTCTTTTCGTGGAATCTTTAAAGTGATACTTGGGAGCCCATAGGGGCCCATGGTGAAAAAGGAAATCTCCTCACATAATAACTAGAGAGAAGCTTTCTAGAGATTGCTTTCTGATGTGTGACTTCATCTCACAGAGTTCCACCCTTCCCTTCTTGGAACAGTTTGCTACACTGTTGTCCTGGATTCTGCAAAGTGATATTTGGGAGCTCATTGAGGGCTATGGTGAAAAAGCAAATATCCTCCCATAATAACTGGAGAGAAGCTCTCTGAGAAACTGCATTGCCATGTGTGAATGCAACTCACAGAGTTACACGTTTCTCTTCAGTGATCAGTTTGCTAACACAGTTTTCTAGAAATCTGCA
>NW_022143241.1:0-1126 GCF_007565055.1 Rhinopithecus roxellana
TTTCTAGTTTTCCACTGAGTATATTTCCTTTGTCACCGTAAGCTTCATTGCGCTATGAAGTATCTAATTGCAGATTTCTAGAAAACTGTGTTAGCAACTGATCACGAAGAGAAACGTGTATCTGTGAGTTGCATTCACACATGGCAATGCAGTTTCTCAGAGAGCTTCTCTCCAGTTATTATGGGAGGATATTTGCTTTTTCACCATAGCCCTCAAGAGCTCCCAAATATCACTTTGCAGAATCCAGGACAACAGTGTTAGCAAACTGTTCCAAGAAGGGAAGGGTGGAACTCTGTGAGATGAAGTCACACATCAGAAAGCAATCTCTAGAAAGCTTCTCTCTAGTTATTATGTGAGGAGATTCCCTTTTTCACCATGGGCCCCTAGGGGTCCCAAGTATCACTTTAAAGATTCCACGAAAAGAGTGATAGCAAACTGCTTCCTGAGGTTTAAGTTATAAGTCTGTGAGATGAACTCACAGATCAGAAAGAAGTTTCTCAGAAAGCTTCTTTCACGTTTTGAACGGATGAAATTTCCTTTGTCAGCGTAGGCCTCAATGCGATCCAAAGAAGCCCTTCTCAGTTTCCTCAAAGACAGTGTTAATGACTGCTCCACGAAACATAAGTGTAACTCTGTGAGATGAATTCACACATCACCAAGAAGTTTCTAAGAAAGCTTCTTTCTAGTTTTCCACTGAGTATATTCCTTTGTCACCGTAAGCTTCATTGCGCTATGAAGTATCTAATTGCAGATTTCTAGAAAACTGTGTTAGCAAACTGATCACGGAAGAGAAACGTGTAACTCTGTGAGTTGCATTCACACATGGCAATGCAGTTTCTCAGAGAGCTTCTCTCCAGTTATTATGGGAGGATATTTGCTTTTTCACCATAGCCCTCAATGAGCTCCCAAATATCACTTTGCAGAATCCAGGACAACAGTGTTAGCAAACTGTTCCAAGAAGGGAAGGGTGGAACTCTGTGAGATGAAGTCACACATCAGAAAGCAATCTCTAGAAAGCTTCTCTCTAGTTATTATGTGAGGAGATCCCTTTTTCACCATGGGCCCCTATGGGCTCCCAAGTATCACTTTAAAGATTCCACGAAAAGAGTGATAGCAAACTGCTTCC
>NW_022143242.1:0-2859 GCF_007565055.1 Rhinopithecus roxellana
GAGTTGCATTCACACATGGCAATGCAGTTTCTCAGAGAGCTTCTCTCCAGTTATTATGGGAGGATATCTCTTTTTCACCATAGCCCTCAATGAGCTCCCAATATCACTTTGCAGAATCCAGGACAACAGTGTAGCAAACTGTTCCAAGAAGGGAAGGGTGGAACTCTGTGAGATGAAGTCAGAACATCAGAAAGCAATCTCTAGAAAGCTTCTCTCTAGTTATTATGTGAGGAGATTTCCTTTTTCACCATGGGCCCCTATATGGGCAAGTCCCAAGTATCACTTTAAAGATTCCACGAAAAAGTGATAGCAAACTGCTTCCTGAGGTTTAAGTTATAAGTCTGTGAGATGAACTCACAGATCAGAAAGAAGTGTCTCAGAAAGCTTTCACGTTTTGAACTGAAGATGAAATTTCCTTTATCAGCGTAGGCCTCAATGCGATCCAAAGAAGCCCTTCTCAGTTTCCTCAAAGACAGTGTTAATGGACTGCTCCACGAAACATAAGTGTAACTCTGTGAGATGAAGATGAATTCACACATCACAAGAAGTTTCTAAGAAAGCTTCTTTCTAGTTTTCAACTGAGTATATTTCCTTTGTCACCGTAAGCTTCACTGCGCTATGAAGTATCTAACTGCAGATTTCTAGAAAACTGTGTTAGCAAATGATCACTGAAGAGAAACGTGTAACTCTGTGAGTTGTTCACACATGCGCTGGAATGCAGTTTCTCAGAGAGCTTCTCTCCAGTTATTATGGGAGGATATTGCTTTTTCACCATAGCCCTCAATGAGCTCCCAAATATCACTTTGCAGAATCCAGGACAACAGTGTAGCAAACTGTTCCAAGAAGGGAAGGGTGGAACTCTGTGAGATGAAGTCACACATCAGAAAGCAATCTCTAGAAAGCTTCTCTCTAGTTATTATGTGAGGAGATTTCCTTTTTCACCATGGGCCCCTATTATGGGCTCCAAGTATCACTTTAAAGATTCCACGAAAACAGTGATAGCAAACTGCTTCCTGAGGTTTAAGTTATAAGTCTGTGAGATGAACTCACAGATCAGAAAGAAGTGTCTCAGAAAGCTTCTTTCACGTTTTGAACGGATGAAATTTCCTTTATCAGCGTAGGCCTCAATGCGATCCAAAGAAGCCCTTCTCAGTTTCCTCAAAGACAGTGTTAATGGACTGCTCCACGAAACATAAGTGTAACTCTGTGAGATGAATTCACACATCACCAAGAAGTTTCTAAGAAAGCTTCTTTCTAGTTTTCAACTGAGTATATTTCCTTTGTCACCGTAAGCTTCACTGCGCTATGAAGTATCTAACTGCAGATTTCTAGAAAACTGTGTTAGCAAACTGATCACTGAAGAGAAACGTGTAACTCTGTGAGTTGCATTCACACATGGCAATGCAGTTTCTCAGAGAGCTTCTCTCCAGTTATTATGGGAGGATATTTGCTTTTTCACCATAGCCCTCAATGAGCTCCCAAATATCACTTTGCAGAATCCAGGACAACAGTGGTAGCAAACTGTTCCAAGAAGGGAAGGGTGGAACTCTGTGAGATGAAGTCACACATCAGAAAGCAATCTCTAGAAAGCTTCTCTCTAGTTATTATGTGAGGAGATTTCCTTTTTCACCATGGGCCCCTATTATGGGCTCCCAAGTATCACTTAAAGATTCCACGAAAAGAGTGATAGCAAACTGCTTCCTGAGGTTTAAGTTATAAGTCTGTGAGATGAACTCACAGATCAGAAAGAAGTCTCAGAAAGCTTCTTTCACGTTTTGAACGGATGAAATTTCCTTTATCAGCGTAGGCCTCAATGCGATCCAAAGAAGCCCTTCTCAGTTTCCTCAAAGACAGTGTTAATGGACTGCTCCACGAAACATAAGTGTAACTCTGTGAGATGAATTCACACATCACCAAGAAGTTTCTAAGAAAGCTTCTTTCTAGTTTTCAACTGAGTATATTTCCTTTGTCACCGTAAGCTTCACTGCGCTATGAAGTATCTAACTGCAGATTTCTAGAAAACTGTGTTAGCAAACTGATCACTGAAGAGAAACGTGTAACTCTGTGAGTTGCATTCACATGGCAATGCAGTTTCTCAGAGAGCTTCTCTCCAGTTATTATGGGAGGATATTGCTTTTTCACCATAGCCCTCAATGAGCTCCCAAATATCACTTTGCAGAATCCAGGACAACAGGTAGCAAACTGTTCCAAGAAGGGAAGGGTGGAACTCTGTGAGATGAAGTCACACATCAGAAAGCAATCTCTAGAAAGCTTCTCTCTAGTTATTATGTGAGGAGATTTCCTTTTCACCATGGGCCCCTATTATGGGCTCCCAAGTATCACTTTAAAGATTCCACGAAAAGAGTGATAGCAAACTGCTCCCTGAGGTTTAAGTTATAAGTCTGTGAGATGAACTCACAGATCAGAAAGATGTCTCAGAAAGCTTCTTTCACGTTTTGAACGGATGAAATTTCCTTTATCAGCGTAGGCCTCAATGCGATCCAAAGAAGCCCTTCTCAGTTTCCTCAAAGACAGTGTTAATGGACTGCTCCACGAAACATAAGTGTAACTCTGTGAGATGAATTCACACATCACCAAGAAGTTTCTAAGAAAGCTTCTTTCTAGTTTTCAACTGAGTATATTTCCTTTGTCACCGTAAGCTTCACTGCGCTATGAAGTATCTAACTGCAGATTTCTAGAAAACTGTGTTAGCAAACTGATCACTGAAGAGAAACGTGTAACTCTGTGAGTTGCATTCACATGGCAATGCAGTTTCTCAGAGAGCTTCTCTCCAGTTATTATGGGAGGATATTTGCTTTTTCACCATAGCCCTCAATGAGCTCCCAAATATCACTTTGC
>NW_022143243.1:0-6642 GCF_007565055.1 Rhinopithecus roxellana
TTCTTTCTAGTTTTCATCTGTGGATATTTCCTTGTCACTGTAATGTTCATTGCGCTAACGAAGTATCTATCTAAATTGCAATTTCCAGAAAAACTGTGCTAACAAACTGATCACTGAGAGAAACGTGTAACTCTTGAGTTGCATTCCCACACTGGCAATGCAGTTTCTCAGAAAGCTTCTCTTTAGTTTTATGTGAGGATATTTCTTTATCACCATGCCCCAAACGCTCCCTCCCAAATTCACTTGCAGATTCCACGAAAAGAGAGTGTTAGCAAACTGCTTCTTGAGGCAGGTTGTAACTCGTGAGATGAACTCACCAGATATCAGAAAAAGTTTCTCAGAAAGCTTCTTTCACGTTTTGAACGGATGAAAATTTCCTTTATCAGCGTAGGCCTCAATGTGATCCAAAGAAGCCCTTCTCAGATTCCTCAAAGACAGTGTTAATGGACTGCTCCACGAAACATAAGTGTAACTCTGTGAGATGAATTCACACATCACCAAGAAGTTCTAAGAAAGCTTCTTTCTAGTTTTCATCTGTGGATATTTCCTTTGTCACTGTAATGTTCAGTGCGCTGTGAAGTATCTAATTGCAGATTTCCAGAAAACTGTGCTAACAAACTGATCACTGAAGAGGAACGTGTAACTCTGTGAGTTGCATTCACACTTGGCAATGCAGTTTCTCAGAAAGCTTCTCTTTAGTTATTATGTGAGGATATTTCCTTTATCACCATGGGCCCCAATAGGCTCCCAAATATCACTTTGCAGATTCCACGAAAGAGTGGTAGCAAACTGCTTCTTGAGGCAGAGGTTTGTAACTCTGTGAGATGAACTCACAGATCAGAAAGAAGTTTCTCAGAAAAGCTTCTTTCACGTTTTGAACGGATGAAATTTCCTTTATCAGCGTAGGCCTCAATGTGATCCAAAGAAGCCCTTCTCAGCATTCCTCAAAGACAGTGTTAATGGACTGCTCCACGAAACATAAGTGTAACTCTGTGAGATGAATTCACACATCACCAAGACGTTTCTAAGAAGCTTCTATCTGTTTTCATCTGTGGATATTTCCTTTGTCACTGTAATGTTCATTGCGCTATGAAGTATCTAATTGCAGATTTCCAGAAAACTGTGCTAACAAACTGATCACTGAAGAGAAACGTGTAACTCTGTGAGTTGCATTCACACTTGGCAATGCAGTTTCTCAGAAAGCTTCTCTTTAGTTATTATGTGAGGATATTTCCTTTATCACCATGGGCCCCAATAGGCTCCCAATATCACTTTGCAGATTCCACGAAAAGAGTGTTAGCAAACTGCTTCTTGAGGCAGAGGTTGTAACTCTGTGAGATGAACTCACAGATCAGAAAGAAGTTTCTCAGAAAGCTTCTTTCACGTTTTGAACGGATGAAATTTCCTTTATCAGCGTAGGCCTCAATGTGATCCAAAGAAGCCCTTCTCAGATTCCTCAAAGACAGTGTTAATGGACTGCTCCACGAAACATAAGTGTAACTCTGTGAGATGAATTCACACATCACCAAGAGTTTTCTAAGAAAGCTTCTTTCTAGTTTTCATCTGTGGATATTTCCTTTGTCACTGTAATGTTCATTGCGCTATGAAGTATCTAATTGCAGATTTCCAGAAAACTGTGCTAACAAACTGATCACTGAAGAGAAACGTGTAACTCTGTGAGTTGCATTCACACTTGGCAATGCAGTTTCTCAGAAAGCTTCTCTTTAGTTATTATGTGAGGATATTTCCTTTATCACCATGGGCCCCAATAGGCTCCCAAATATCACTTTGCAGATTCCACGAAAAGAGTGTTAGCAAACTGCTTCTTGAGGCAGAGGTTGTAACTCTGTGAGATGAACTCACAGATCAGAAAGAAGTTTCTCAGAAAGCTTCTTTCACGTTTTGAACGGATGAAATTTCCTTTATCAGCGTAGGCCTCAATGTGATCCAAAGAAGCCCTTCTCAGATTCCTCAAAGACAGTGTTAATGGACTGCTCCACGAAACATAAGTGTAACTCTGTGAGATGAATTCACACATCACCAAGAAGTTTCTAAGAAAGCTTCTTTCTAGTTTTCATCTGTGGATATTTCCTTTGTCACTGTAATGTTCATTGCGCTATGAAGTATCTCATTGCAGATTTCCAGAAAACTGTGCTAACAAACTGATCACTGAAGAGAAACGTGTAACTCTGTGAGTTGCATTCACACTTGGCAATGCAGTTTCTCAGAAAGCTTCTCTTTAGTTATTATGTGAGGATATTTCCTTTATCACCATGGGCCCCAATAGGCTCCCAAATATCACTTTGCAGATTCCACGAAAAGAGTGTTAGCAAACTGCTTCTTGAGGCAGAGGTTGTAACTCTGTGAGATGAACTCACAGATCAGAAAGAAGTTTCTCAGAAAGCTTCTTTCACGTTTTGAACGGATGAAATTTCCTTTATCAGCGTAGGCCTCAATGTGATCCAAAGAAGCCCTTCTCAGATTCCTCAAAGACAGTGTTAATGGACTGCTCCACGAAACATAAGTGTAACTCTGTGAGATGAATTCACACATCACCAAGAAGTTTCTAAGAAAGCTTCTTTCTAGTTTTCATCTGTGGATATTTCCTTTGTCACTGTAATGTTCATTGCGCTATGAAGTATCTAATTGCAGATTTCCAGAAAACTGTGCTAACAAACTGATCACTGAAGAGAAACGTGTAACTCTGTGAGTTGCATTCACACTTGGCAATGCAGTTTCTCAGAAAGCTTCTCTTTAGTTATTATGTGAGGATATTTCCTTTATCACCATGGGCCCCAATAGGCTCCCAAATATCACTTTGCAGATTCCACGAAAAGAGTGTTAGCAAACTGCTTCTTGAGGCAGAGGTTGTAACTCTGTGAGATGAACTCACAGATCAGAAAGAAGTTTCTCAGAAAGCTTCTTTCACGTTTTGAACGGATGAAATTTCCTTTATCAGCGTAGGCCTCAATGTGATCCAAAGAAGCCCTTCTCAGATTCCTCAAAGACAGTGTTAATGGACTGCTCCACGAAACATAAGTGTAACTCTGTGAGATGAATTCACACATCACCAAGAAGTTTCTAAGAAAGCTTCTTTCTAGTTTTCATCTGTGGATATTTCCTTTGTCACTGTAATGTTCATTGCGCTATGAAGTATCTAATTGCAGATTTCCAGAAAACTGTGCTAACAAACTGATCACTGAAGAGAAACGTGTAACTCTGTGAGTTGCATTCACACTTGGCAATGCAGTTTCTCAGAAAGCTTCTCTTTAGTTATTATGTGAGGATATTTCCTTTATCACCATGGGCCCCAATAGGCTCCCAAATATCACTTTGCAGATTCCACGAAAAGAGTGTTAGCAAACTGCTTCTTGAGGCAGAGGTTGTAACTCTGTGAGATGAACTCACAGATCAGAAAGAAGTTTCTCAGAAAGCTTCTTTCACGTTTTGAACGGATGAAATTTCCTTTATCAGCGTAGGCCTCAATGTGATCCAAAGAAGCCCTTCTCAGATTCCTCAAAGACAGTGTTAATGGACTGCTCCACGAAACATAAGTGTAACTCTGTGAGATGAATTCACACATCACCAAGAAGTTTCTAAGAAAGCTTCTTTCTAGTTTTCATCTGTGGATATTTCCTTTGTCACTGTAATGTTCATTGCGCTATGAAGTATCTAATTGCAGATTTCCAGAAAACTGTGCTAACAAACTGATCACTGAAGAGAAACGTGTAACTCTGTGAGTTGCATTCACACATGGCAATGCAGTTTCTCAGAAAGCTTCTCTTTAGTTATTATGTGAGGATATTTCCTTTATCACCATGGGCCCCAATAGGCTCCCAAATATCACTTTGCAGATTCCACGAAAAGAGTGTTAGCAAACTGCTTCTTGAGGCAGAGGTTGTAACTCTGTGAGATGAACTCACAGATCAGAAAGAAGTTTCTCAGAAAGCTTCTTTCACGTTTTGAACGGATGAAATTTCCTTTATCAGCGTAGGCCTAAAATGTGATCCAAAGAAGCCCTTCTCAGATTCCTCAAAGACAGTGTTAATGGACTGCTCCACGAAACATAAGTGTAACTCTGTGAGATGAATTCACACATCACCAAGAAGTTTCTAAGAAAGCTTCTTTCTAGTTTTCATCTGTGGATATTTCCTTTGTCACTGTAATGTTCATTGCGCTATGAAGTATCTAATTGCAGATTTCCAGAAAACTGTGCTAACAAACTGATCACTGAAGAGAAACGTGTAACTCTGTGAGTTGCATTCACACTTGGCAATGCAGTTTCTCAGAAAGCTTCTCTTAGTTATTATGTGAGGATATTTCCTTTATCACCATGGGCCCCAATAGGCTCCCAATATCACTTTGCAGATTCCACGAAAAAGAGTGTTAGCAAACTGCTTCTTGAGGCAGAGGTTTGTAACTCTGTGAGATGAACTCACAGATCAGAAAGAAGTTTCTCAGAAAGCTTCTTTCACGTTTTGAACGGATGAAATTTCCTTTATCAGCGTAGGCCTCAATGTGATCCAAAGAAGCCCTTCTCAAGATTCCTCAAAGACAGTGTAATGGACTGCTCCACGAAACATAAGTGTAACTCTGATGAGATGATTCACACATCACCAAGAAGTTTCTAAGAAAGCTTCTTTCTAGTTTTCATCTGTGGATATTTCCTTTGTCACTGTAATGTTCATTGCGCTATGAAGTATCTAATTGCAGATTTCCAGAAAACTGTGCTAACAAACTGATCACTGAAGAGAAACGTGTAACTCTGTGAGCTTGCATTCACACTTGGCAATGCAGTTTCTCAGAAAGCTTCTCTTTAGTTATTATGTGAGGATATTTCCTTATCACCATGGGCCCAATAGGCTCCCAAATATCACTTTGCAGATTCCACGAAAAGAGTGTTAGCAAACTGCTTCTTGAGGCAGAGGTTGTAACTCTGTGAGATGAACTCACAGATCAGAAAGAAGTTTCTCAGAAAGCTTCTTTCACGTTTTGAACGGATGAAATTTCCTTTATCAGCGTAGGCCTCAATGTGATCCAAAGAAGCCCTTCTCAGTATTCCTCCAAAGACAGTGTTAATGGACTGCTCCACGAAACATAAGTGTAACTCTGTGAGATGAATTCACACATCACCAAGAAGTTTCTAAGAAAGCTTCTTTCTAGTTTTCATCTGTGGATATTTCCTTTGTCACTGTAATGTTCAATGCGCTATGAAGTATCTAATTGCAGATTTCCAGAAAACTGTGCTAACAAACTGATCACTGAAGAGAAACGTGTAACTCTGTGAGTTGCATTCACACTTGGCAATGCAGTTTCTCAGAAAGCTTCTCTTTAGTTATTATGTGAGGATATTTCCTTTATCACCATGGGCCCCAATAGGCTCCCAATATCACTTTGCAGATTCCACGAAAAGAGTGTTAGCAACTGCTTCTTGAGGCAGAGGTTGTAACTCTGTGAGATGAACTCACAGATCAGAAAGAAGTTCTCAGAAAGCTACTTTCACGTTTTGAACGGATGAAATTTCCTTTATCAGCGTAGGCCTCAATGTGATCCAAAGAAGCCCTTCTCAGATTCCTCATAGACAGTGTTAATGGACTGCTCCCCGAAACATAAGTGTAACTCTGTGAGATGAATTCACACATCACCAAGAAGTTTCTAAGAAGCTTCTTTCTAGTTTTCAACTGTGGATATTTCCTTTGTCACTGTAATGTTCATTGCGCTATGAAGTATCTAATTGCAGATTTCCAGAAAACTGTGCTAACAAACTGATCACTGAAGAGAAACGTGTAACTCTGTGAGTTGCATTCACATTGGCAATGCAGTTTCTCAGAAAGCTTCTCTTTAGTTATTATGTGAGGATATTTCCTTTATCACCATGGGCCCCAATAGGCTCCCAAATATCACTTTGCAGATTCCACGAAAAGAGTGTTAGCAAACTGCTTCTTGAGGCAGAGGTTGTAACTCTGTGAGATGAACTCACAGATCAGAAAGAAGTTTCTCAGAAAGCTTCTTTCACGTTTTGAACGGATGAAATTTCCTTTATCAGCGTAGGCCTCAATGTGATCCAAAAAAGCCCTTCTCAGTTTCCCCAAAGACAGTGTTAATGGACTGCTCCACGAAACATAAGTGTAACTCTGTGAGATGAATTCACACATCACCAAGAAGTTTCTAAGAAAGCTTCTTTCTAGTTTTCATCTGTGGATATTTCCTTTGTCACTGTAATGTTCATTGCGCTATGAGTATCTAATTGCAGATTTCCAGAAAACTGTGCTAACAAACTGATCACTGAAGAGAAACGTGTAACTCTGTGAGTTGCATTCACACTTGGCAATGCGTTTCTCAGAAAGCTTCTCTTTAGTTATTATTAGGATATTTCCTTTATCACCATGCCCCAATAGGCTCCCAAATATCACTTTGCAGATTCCACGAAAAGAGTGTTAGCAAACTGCTTCTTGAGGCAGAGGTTGTAACTCTGTGAGATGAACTCACAGATCAGAAAGAAGTTTCTCAGAAAGCTTCTTTCAAGTTTTGAACGGATGAAATTTCCTTTATCAGCGTAGGCCTCAATGTGATCCAAAGAAGCCCTTCTCAGATTCCTCAAAGACAGTGTTAATGGACTGCTCCACGAAACATAAGTGTAAC